>NW_015506385.1:64720-70937 GCF_001515645.1 Sinocyclocheilus grahami
TATATATATATATATATATATATATATATATATATATGTATACAATCAGACCTGGCAAAGCATCTCCAGGGAGGAAGCTCAGAATGTGGTGATGTCCATGGGCTCCAGACTACAGCCAGTAATTTTCATCCAAGTATTAAAATTGTGCTTATATTTGCAATTATGTCACTTATGTCCAAATACCATTAAGCCCCTGAAAATGGAGGTACTTTGCTTAAAATGGCTGTAACTCCTAAATGGTAAATCTCATGTTTTTGTGGAACCTCTTAAAATAAAGCTAAAAGTATGCACTTCACTCACATCTTGATTGTTTTATTTCAAATCCATTGTAGTGGTGTATAAAGGCAAAAGCACAAAGACAGTGTCTAAATACTGCCGAACCTGACTGTATATTATAATAGGTTTTTGTTAATATTTTGCATTTGTTATTATAAAATATATACATTACATTACATTACATTATATATATATATATATATATATATATATATATATATATATATATATATATATATACTGTATATATATACACACACACAATGTCTGTGCCAAATGCATCCATGACCTCAGTCTGTAATTCTCCCTGCAGGTGTGGTGTGTGAGATTAACCTGGACGAGTGTGAGAGCGAACCCTGTCAGAACGACGGCCGCTGTGAAGACGCCATTAATGACTACACGTGTCACTGTCCTCCTCCTGCGCCGGACCAGCTGCCCTGGGGCGGTCATGACTGTGACGTCCAGCTGACCGCCTGTGTGTCTGACCCCTGCCAAAACAACGCCACCTGTGTGCCTTCACTGCTCAGAGACCAGCATCAGCACACCTGCACATGCCCTTCAGGCTTCCACGGTGACACCTGCCAAACATCCACCACCTTCTCTGTGACCAGAGGTAGGTAGAGTAGCCAAAAACTGCACTCAAGTAAAAGTATATTTATATAATATATGTATATATATATATATATATATATATATATATATAAATCAGAAATGAACTCATTTCCACAGGGGCATTTCTTCATTTCTTACTTGAGGGCAATTTTATAACTACCTTAACTCATAACTCATTAAAGGTTGAAGCTGCAATGTCATGCAATGGCACTTTGTTGTTTATGCTAATGAGAGAATTTGCTGAGAATTTTCTTCAGAATTCAGTCAATGAGCGCGCACACTGAACAACTCCGGAGTTCTCCGCTGTGATAAATCAAAATGCCTATGTTTGGATATTGCATTCATAAGCTCAACAGAAACTTGTGTAGTTGGTTATAATGCTCAATGCTGCAGACTCAAAAAATTATTTGATGCAATGTAATAAAGCAAATCTACCATAAATGAAATGCCGCGATCGGCACTTTTCATTCATTTCACTTTACACATTTCACGTGACAGTCGATCTAGCTTACCGATACAATATTACTTGAATGAATGAAACAGCACACACCTCATTGCAGGCCAACAGTAGAATTTGCAGATTTGGCTTAAATTACTGTAGATTTTTATGTCCTGTGTGTTCTTACCCGGAATGAATGAGAAACTGCTTCAGACGATTCAGTAAATGCAGGGAACTGAACAAAACATTCAAAGTGATTCGCAAACCAATTCAGACCGTTGTGCAGGCTTGTTTGTTTAAAGGGGTTGTTCATTGCGATAACATTTTTTTAACGTTAGTTAGTGTCTAATGTTGCTGTTTGAGCATAAACAATATCTGCAAAGTTACGAAGCTGAAAGTTCAATGGAAATGGAGATATCGTCTTTTACAATTCTGGCAGTTTAATGCCTACAAAAACGGCTGGTAGGGACCTCAACGAGTTACTTCCCGGGTTCGTGACATCACAAACCCAGACAAACCCCGCCCCCGGGAACACGCAACGAAGGGGGCGAGGCCATGCTGCGCTGCTTTAGAGAAGAGGAAATGATCAGCCCGTTTCTCAGAGAAGGGACATAACGGTGTGGAATAAAGGTAAATTATGTGAAAAATTATGCGTTTTTAAAAAAATGAAGCATTAACACATGTTAGACTGCACCCCATAAACACAATCAAGCCTAGAAAAAAAACAGTGAACCACCCCTTTAAGGCCTTGAACAGAATCAACTCAATAGAGTGATTCATTCGCGAATGGGGCATCGTTCATACCCCAGAAAAAAGAGACGGCTCGCTTGGAATAAAATACGCGTTTCTTAACATGTATTGCAAATTGCAAATTAAGTAACGAGAGGAACGCCACCCAGTGTAGCGAAATAAAAGTACAGTTTTTTTGATAGAAATGTACTCGAGCTAAAGTAAAAGTACCCATCTTTAAAGGGGTCATATGATGTTGCTAAAAAATAACATTATTTTGTGTATTTGGTGTAATGAAATGTGTTTAGGCGGTTTAAGGTTCAAAAACACATTATTTTCCACATACTGTACATTATTGTTTCTCCTCTATGCCCCGCCTTTCTGAAACGCGTCGATTTTTACAAAGCTCATCGGTCTGAAAAGCGAGGTGTGCTCTGATTGGCCAGCTATCCAGTGCGTTGTGATTGGCCGAATAACTCAAGCGTGTGACGGAAATGTTATGCCCCTTACCATACTGCGATGCCGTGTCCCGGAGCGACGAGACAAAAACATTAAAACCCATTATAAACGAGGCATTTGTTGCGTCCAGTGGGGACATAATTACGGATTATAATGACTTATACTGTCTTTTTACGCGTTGCATTGCATCGCGCCACGTAAACATAAAACCATGTCTGCATTTGTGATCAGAGAAATGACAAACAACAAGCGCTACTCTACACTGCTCAAAACTCACGTTTGAATCATCAGTGGCGAATTCTTTAAATATAAAAACATACTTACAGGCTGTGAGTCAGAACAGCCGGCATTGTAGTCTACTCTCACAGGGTCAGGAAACGGTCCTCGTCCTCCGTAAAATGCGTTGCACACACACAAATATGTGGTTTGAACTGTTCTGGAACAGTGTTGTAAATACAACTTAACCACTGATTTCTAGTTGTGTCCTCTTTTGGAAGACCAAACAAAGTATTTTCGCTTTCGCAATGAAACACACAGCGTCTTCACGACATGGCGGCGGCGGCAGCAACAATACTACAGCGAGAATCAAAGTTACAACTTCTTTCTTTGCGTGAACATTTGGGTGGTGTTATCCAAATTTTCCCACACAGTGACATAGACATGTGGGGGCGTGTTTAAATGAGGCGTTTTAGGAGGGCGTGGACGAGTCTTAACTTTTAAATAGAATATCTCTTTGGGTTTGAGACTTTAGTCTTAGCAACTTTAGGCAGCGTATCTACTCACGAACAGCTTGTAACACTCCAAAGAGAAAGAAAAACTTGAAATTGCATCATATGACCCCTTTAAATCTAAAAGTACAAATTTCCCAAAAATGTACTCAAGTAAATGTACTTCGTCACTACCCACCTCTGTCTGTGACAACAGGAGGTAGGTCTGGGCAATTTTACAGATTTGATCGATTAATTCGAATTTAATGTTTTGCCACGGTTTTATTTTTTAGAAATTGTGGAATCGCGATTTTCAGAATCAGAATCAGAATCAGAATGAATCAGAATCAGAATCAGAATCAGAATGAGCTTTATTGCCAGGTATGTTTACACATACGAGGAATTTGTTTTCGTGACAGAAGCTTCCACAGTGTAACAGAATGACAGTGACAGAACAAAAAACACAGATAATAAAAATAAAAATAGTAAAAAAGTAAATGAGGAATAAAAATATATAAATTGGCAATTGTGTGTGCAGGTATATTACAATGTGTTTTTTCAAACCTGCAGTAGAACTCATTCAGATCGTCTGCCAGGTGTTGATTCTGCACAGTACTGGGGGATGGTGTCTTGTAGTTGGTGATTTCTTTTAGACTTTTCCACACTGATGCTGGATCACTGGAAGAGAATTTAATCTTTATTTTTTCAGAATAATTCCTCTTTGCCACTCTGATCTCCTTTTCCAGTGTGTATTTAGCCTGTTTATACAAGACATTGTCCCCCTTCCTGTAAGCATCTTCTTTGGCCTGACGGAGCTGTCTGAGTTTTGCAGTGAACCATGGTTTGTCGTTGTTGTAGGTTAAATGAGTCCTGGTAGGAATGCACATATCTTCACAGAAACTGATATAAGATGTTACAGTCTCTGTGAGCTCGTCCAGATCGGTGGCAGCAGCTTCAAAAACACTCCAATCAGTGAGGTCAAAACAAGCTTGTAAATCCTGCTCTGCTTCATTAGTCCATCCATACATGTTGTGTATTTTGAAGATAAATATCACCAAACGTTAGAATTAGACACTTTGACGATATGGAAATAATAACGCTAAAGAGAAAAGAACGATCCAACAGCATGTCGGCGCACGTGATTAACTGCTCACACGTGACGCGCTCATATGCTCATGCGCTTATGTGTTGATAAAATGTGACGCTGCAGTGGAATAGGAAAAACGTGCAAGAAGATGGGAGTGAACTTTTAACTTGAGCTCTGCGTTTTTAGACTGCTGTTTCATGTATGAGACGCTGCAAGAGACGCGAGCACAACAGTCGACACATCTATGTTTACATAGAAAAAAAAACTATGGAAAAGCAGAGCAAGCGAATAAAAAAACCTGTAACTACTACTGTATGTCTGATATTTCATGTTTGCATCATGGTGACAGGCTCAAAGCTGCTGTTGGTTTTACAGAACATTTACAGTTAATAGTCTACTTGTATTGAACCTTAAGTCATTTTTAATTGAACATACAATATGTATAAGATTTTTGTACAAGATGTAGTTCATGCATCTTTCCTGCAAAGATATTTAACAAGTGATTTGTTTAACATTTACGTCATGTTGACAACTTCATGTGTGGTGCACTTGGAATAGAATTGTCTTTAACTAGAGGGTTAATAAAGATAATAAAGTTACTTTAATCATGTTGTAGTTACATTTTCAAGTTGACTAGTTGAAAATCATAAAAAAATCAAGAAAACTTTCTGAAAAAATCGAGATTTTAATTTTTTTGCCATATCTAGGTTATCTGGTCATCGAGGTCCCGCAAATCAACAGGACATCCCAAGGGCCGAGCGTCCAGCTGAGGTTCAGGACGACCTTGTCGGATCTAATTCTCTTCCTCCGGGGAAGCCAAGAGCACTTCTTCATACTGGAGCTAATTGGTGGAGACCTGCACTCCAGAGCCGAATCGGGAGACTTAAAGCTGGCTGTGCAGTTAAGTGGGGATTTCAGCGACGGACTCTGGCACGAAGTCTCGGTTAGTGTGGACGAGAGACTGATTCTGACCTCGCTATCAGACGACCTGACCAGAGCTGAGGATGGAGGACACAACCAGCTTCTGTCCTTCCAGCCACACGGTTTGGAGAGAGTCTACCTCGGCGGGGTGCCGCAGGAATACCTCAACCGAACTGCATCCAGGATGGGATTCCTGGGCTGTTTTGAGGATCTGCTGGTGGATTCTCAGCCGGTTCTTCCCCAGAGCTTCGGTCTGCAGCCGGATGTGCAGATGGGCTGTGAGAAGAGCGACTGGTGTGGGCTGGACCCCTGCTCTGAGCGCGGCCGCTGTGTGGATCTGTGGTCAGACTACAGGTGCGACTGCCGCAGGCCGTTTCATGGACACAACTGTTCAGAAGGTGAGGCTTCTTGTTAAATAACAGCTTTCTGGAATAAATTATGTGACGTTCATTTGTGAACTTTTTTTGTGATGCTTATGTAATTGATGTGCCTGTACTTTGAAAAGTAACATAAATTAATTTTATATATTTAATTATTAATCATACAATTTATTTTAATAAATTAACTTTATTTTTGGAAGAAAACATGTTGTGTGTATATTCAAATAGTAATAATAATTATAATTATTATAATTATAGTAATTATAGCTAATAATTAATTAAATCATTAAATATTTCAATTAAAATCATTTTGAAATAAAAAAACAAGATGCTTACTAAAATATCATAATTTATAATAATAAAATGAAATATAATCACTTACTTAATCACAAACATAATTAATTTAATTTAATTACATAAAGTTATACAATTTTATACACGCGCACACACACATACACACACACACACAATAAATTACCTAAGCATTATGCATGTCAGCTGAAGAAAAACTAAAACTTTAAAATAAAAAACAAAATATTGTAATACACTTACTCTAAATTATATATATATATATATAGTTTTTTAAATTATAAAATATATATATATT
>NW_015506385.1:70947-89803 GCF_001515645.1 Sinocyclocheilus grahami
TTATAAAATATATTATCATTTTGTGTTGTAAAATTGTTGAAATATTGACTTAATCATCTGACAAAACCGATTGTGAATCTCTGATCTAGATAAAGGCAATCATCATTGAGAACTGAACGAGAATAAAAATGTAATTAGAATTACCAAAATGCTCAAATAAAATCTTTGAACAAATAGTCATTTTTAACTGCCATGAAACTATTGTCACAAGTAAAAAACAAAACAAAATTATAAATGATTATTTTCTCTTATTGGGTTGAAATTTGACCTGGATATATATTTTTTTAATCTACTATAACCTTTAAAATAATGCTGATTAATCACATCCAAAATAAAAGTTTTTGTTTACATAATATATGTGTGTATACTGTGTATATTTATTATGTATATATAAATACAAACACATGCATGTACAGTGGGACAAAAAAGTATTTAGTCAGCCACCAATTGTGCAAGTTCTCCCACTTAGAAAAATATATTATGGTATGTTTATATAATAAATATATTTATATAAAATATAAGAATATACATATATAAATGTATATACATGTAAATATTTTCAAAATATATACTTTTTGTGTGTGTATTTATATATACAAAATAAATATACACAGTACACACACATTTATTATGTAAACAAAAACCTTTATTTTGAATGCGATTAATCGCGATTAATCGTTTGACAGCACTACTTTAAAACTATTTTTCTCACCAGAGTTCACTTCATGGACGTTCAGTCCCGAGCGCAACAGGAGCTTCGTTGCGTTTCCCATCATGCAGCAGCATGCCGGTGATGTGAGCGTGTCGCTGTGGCTGAAATCACGTCAGTTGAATGGACTGGTCCTTCAGCTCCAGCGTGAGAATCAAGCTTACCTCACTGTTTTCCTAAACAATGGCTCGTTATACATTGCGATATACAACTCCATCAGAAGAGCCTCCAGCTTCCTGACCGACGGGGAGAAGGTCTGTGTGTCCATCAAAAAAGAACGAGGCTTTATATTATTTAACCAAACGCAGCAGGTTTTTACTCCAAAAGAGCTGATTGGGTTTGAGGTGGAGGCTGGAGACGTGGCGTATCTCGGTGGGCTTCCTGAAGGAGAAAACGGCAGACAGTGGGGTGGATATTTTAAGGGCTGCCTGCAGGACGTGCGTATAGACGACACACAGCTGTACATGTACTCAGGCAGCATCAGCCACAAACCACAGCATCCCAGCTACTTACCCAGAAACTCCTCTAATGTGCTGGAGGGCTGCGCCGGAGACCAGACGTGCAAGGTGAGATGCCGTGCGCAATTATAAGATGTACACTAGCATTCAAAATTTAAAGAACTTTAAAGAAATTAATATTTTTATTCGTCAAGGATGCACTGAATTGTTCAAAAGTGTCAGTAAAGACATTTATAATGTTACAAAAGGTTTCTATTTCAAATAAATGCTGTTCTTTTGAACTTTCTGATCATCTCTGAATCCTGAAAAATAAAATGTATCACCGTTTTCACAGAAATATGAAGCAGCACAACTGTTTTCAACATGGATAATCATCAGAAATGTTTCTTGAGCAGCAAATCAGCATATTAGAATAAGTCCTGAAGGATCATGGTTATTGTAGTTAGCTAAAAATAAAACAAAAACATTTTTTTTTTGTTAATAAATGTTAAAGCTGCAGTCCGTAAGTTTTACCTCTTTGTCGCCATCTCTGTTTAAAAACCTGGAATTATAGTTACTTGCGGAATTGTCTTCGTGGGTTGTAATCTGGCACGGCTCCAGCGCGGATGAATCTAATGTTTTGAGGAGGAGTATGTGTGGCAGTTAGTCACCGCACCGGTGTGAATCCTATACTTAGTAATCACAGATTCTAGCCTATGTCTTGGAATATATGACCCAAATAAGAATTTTCACCGGATATTGTCATCTGAACAAGTCTGCCACATTTGTTCTGACCAACTGAGGAAAAAAGCATTACAATAAATCGCACTATATGGTGATTAAATCTAAAGATCGATTAGCACATATCACATCAAACCGTGCAAATTATTATTATTGTTATACTTTATTTTCAGATTATTAATGTTAACAACATCAGCATTGCGTGACTGAGTATAGTGTGTACTAGTGTGTAGATTTCGATTTCTGTACAGTCTAATCTCTAATTGTCATACCGTTCGAATTTCATATTAAGAAATTCTTTTAACCCAAAAAGCTAATTATGCTCCCTTTGAACTGGTTGTCTTTAAAATACAACTCTTGTGTAATCCCAGGCTATCTGTAAACAGAAGCACATTTAAAACTGCAATATAATTGAATTTCATTCACATGTGTTTCATAAACACATAATCCTTTCTGGATTACAATCCGCCATCAAAATTATTTTATGACATTTAATTATTCTGGCTGCTGTGAGAAAAGGCTATAAACGATCCGCCACCTGCAGGATCCTCACATGCGAAAGCCTACTAGCCGGGACAACTTCTTTATGTTTACAGACGTGATGTAATGACGCAGTGCCATGCTCGAATTTCCCACGAAAACCTACACGTAGCACTCAAACTAGAAAACATTATTATAAGATAACCGTTGTGAATCGGGCTAAAGTAAGGCGATAGTTTTGAACACTGGCTGGTTATGTACTTGCTCAAATATTGCTTTCGGATCATTTTTAACCCAAAAAATTTGTGGAAAAATAGTGTTTATTTTTTATAAATTACATATATATTTCAGCTGGTTGCCAAGACATTTATCATTTTTTATGTAGTTTAACTTGATGTACTAAAATAACTGAAATGGAAATAAAAATGTATATAAAAAATATATGTTTAAAAAACATAGTAACACCCTAAAATGAGGTTTCATTTGTTAACATTAGTTAATTATATTACTTAACATGAACAATACGTATATAGCATTTATTAATCTTAGTTAATGCCAAGTTTGACATATAATAATACATTATTAAAATCAAAAACTGTGTCTGTTAACATTTAAGTTAATGCACTGAGAACATAATATTACCAAAGATTAATAATGAATACTGTAAACATATATTGTAAATATATATTTATGTATACACGTGTGTGTGTGTATATATATATATATATATATATATATATATATATTAGTGCTGTCAAATGATTACTCACAGTTAATCGCATCCAAAATAAAAGTTTTCATTCGTATAATATATATGTGTACTGTGTATATTTATTATGCATAAATACGCACACATACAGTGTAAATTTTGAAAATATTTAAATGTATTTACATGTATATATTTATATTCATATAATTTATATTATATATAAATATATTTCATATTTAAACGTAACATATGCTTCTTAAATATACATGCATGTGTGTGTATTTATATATACATAATATATATACACAGTATACACGCATGTAAAAAAAATAGCTTTTTTTGTAAAAAAACTAAAACTTATTTTGGTTGCGATTAATCGTGATTAATCATTTGACAGCACTAATATATATGCTGTAAATATATTATATAGTTCATATTTATGGCATTAATTAATGTTAACAAATGAGACGTTATTGTAAAGAATTAATTCAAAATATTACCAAAACTATAATAATATCTCGATGATACTAAATAATACTGCTGAAAAATCATGTGACACTGAAGACTGGAGTAATGATGCTGAAAATACAGCTCTGCATCACAGGAATAAATCACATTTTACAATATATTAACATAGAAAACAGCTATTTTAAATTGTAATAATATTTCACAGTATTACTGATTTTACTCTTTCAAAAACATTAAAAACTTCTAACCAGCTGTTGAATGACAGTGTGTATTTTCACTATCTCTACTTTCCTGAACTTGGTGTTATTCACTTCTCTGGCTGGTCTTCTCAGGGTTTGCTCTTTGACTCTCTCATTGCAGATGAAGCCGTGTCAGAACGGAGGGAAATGTGTGGTGATCTGGAATGACTTTGTGTGCTCGTGTCCACTGAACTTCTCCGGGAAGACATGCGACGCTCGCGTGTGGTGCGTCAGCGATCCGTGTGACTCTGGGACTCGATGTGTGGATTTACCTGACGGTTATGAGTGTGAGTATCCGCTCTGTTGAGGATTCACTGGCAGCTGAATTTTGTCTTGACTTTTGTCTTGTTTCTCAGTTTGCAAGAAAACTGACAATCAAGCTCACGAAACTCAACAAGTCAATTCGAAAAAATAAACCTTTAAAGTAGTTCACTTTCAGAATGAAAATTCTGTCACCATTTACTCACCCCCCACTTGTTCCAAACCTGTATGAGTTTCTTTCTTCTGTTGAACACAAAAGAAGATATTTTGAAAAATGTTGGCACCATTGACCTCCATAGTATTTTTTCCCTACTACTCCTTTAACTCTTATGTTCCGGGTCAGTTTGAGGTGTCAGAAATACTTGTTAACCAAGGATGTTTGTCTTTAAAGTGTGACTATTTCTCATTTAGGGTCATGAAGGCACCTGCAAAGTGAAAATGTACACGTTGCAGCATTATTATAGTAAACTAAAACTGAAACTAAAACCATAAAAAACATTTTTGTTTTTTGAAATAAAATAATGGTTAACTGAAATAAAATACAATATAAAAAACATGAACTTTTTTCCCAGCTGTAGTTGCCAAAGTAACAATTCTCATTTTCATTTAGTTTTAATTTGATGTACTAAAATAACTGAAACAGAAATGAAATAAAAAATAAATAGATGAAAAAGAACAAAATGACTAAAACTTAAAAATTCTTGATGTTTTACATTAAAAAAATATAGCTTTAAAAATGTTCTCCTTTACTTTTTTTTGTAATGTATGAGAAGATATACTATTGGTTTGTTTATTTATTTATTTTTCATAGTGCAATTTTTAGTGAGTTGTATTGAATCCAAGTAGACCCAGATGCAGAGTTATTATGGTTAACTAAAAAATAAAACAATTTTGTTGCTTGGAATAAAATCAACTGAAAAAAAATTCTTTATTTTAGTATTTTAAAATTAAAATATAATTTTAATTTGGTTTAACTTAATGTGATAAAACAATTAAAACTAAAATAAAAATGTATAAAAACTATATAGACATATTTAAAAAAAGAAATAAAAATGACAACAAAATTACTAAAACTTTAAAATGAAACGAAAACAGAAAATTAAATGAAATGAAAACTTAAAATGAAATTCAGTTGGAAAATACAAAAATAAAAACTAATTCAAAATATAAAAAAACTATAATAGTATCTCAATGATAATGTTAAAATGATAAAATAAAATAACACTATCCGTAACATGAAAATCTGATGTTTGACATCTCAGAGCGGTCTAAGAGTTTAAACCTGCTCATTTTACGACTCCTCCGTATCCAGTTTAAGTTGCATTCATTTTGTTCTTGCATTGATGTTATGTTTGTAGCAATTTTGCACTTTGACAGTCAGTTTGAGATAATGTAACTATATATAACTCTATTTTATTATTGTGTGTATCGGATAGTTTACAAAATCAAATGATTTGACATATTTTGTCATTGAAATGACTTGGAAAAAGTGTCCTAATCAATCTGACCCTACTCTTTAAAGTCATGATTGCATTACAATATATTGTTTTTACTTATAACTTTTGAAATAAAATAATGGTTAACTGAAATAAAATACAATATAAAAAACATGAACTTTTTTCCCAGCTGTAGTTGCCAAAGTAACAATTCTCATTTTCATTTAGTTTTAATTTGATGTACTAAAATAACTGAAACAGAAATGAAATAAAAAATAAATAGATGAAAAAGAACAAAATGACTAAAACTTAAAAATTCTTGATGTTTTACATTAAAAAAAATATAGCTTTAAAAATGTTCTCCTTTACTTTTTTTTGTAATGTATGACAAGATATACTATTGGTTTGTTTATTTATTTATTTTTCATAGTGCAATTTTTAGTGAGTTGTATTGAATCCAAGTAGACCCAGATGCAGAGTTATTATGGTTAACTAAAAAATAAAACAATTTTGTTGCTTGGAATAAAATCAACTGAAAAAATACTTTATTTTAGTATTTTAAAATTAAAATATAATTTTAATTTGGTTTAACTTAATGTGATAAAACAATTAAAACTAAAATAAAAATGTATAAAAACTATATAGACATATTTAAAAAAAAGAAATAAAAATGACAACAAAATTACTAAAACTTTAAAATGAAACGAAAACAGAAAATTAAATGAAATGAAAACTTAAAATGAAATTCAGTTGGAAAATACAAAAATAAAAACTAATTCTAAATATAAAAAAACTATAATAGTATCTCAATGATAATGTTAAAATGATAAAATAAAATAACACTATCCGTAACATGAAAATCTGATGTTTGACATCTCAGAGCGGCTCCATTCACAGTCTAAGAGTTTAAACCTGCTCATTTTACGACTCCTCCGTATCCAGTTTAAGTTGCATTCATTTTGTTCTTGCATTGATGTTATGTTTGTAGCAATTTTGCACTTTGACAGTCAGTTTGAGATAATGTAACTATATATAACTCTATTTTATTATTGTGTGTATCGGATAGTTTACAAAATCAAATGATTTGACATATTTTGTCATTGAAATGACTTGGAAAAAGTGTCCTAATCAATCTGACCCTACTCTTTAAAGTCATGATTGCATTACAATATATTGTTTTTACTTATAACTTCATTATATTTTACTTATCAAGTCAAGTCAAGTCAAGTCAAGTTGAGCTTGATAGGGGTGTAGGAAGTGAGATGGTCCATGTTTCCAGGAGGTAGGGGGATTATGTGGGGGTTTCAGAGGAGGGCGGGGTTATTTTAGTTCAGGGCTCTCACAGCCTGGGGGAAAAAGCTGTTGAGCAGTCTGGCGGAGCGGGCTCTGATGCTCCGGTACCGTCTTCCTGATGGTAGGAGCTGGAAGAGACTGTGGGAGGGATGAGTGGGGTCCTTCACGATACTGTTGGCTTTGCTGGAGCATCGTGTAAGGAAAATGTCCAGGATGGAGGGGAGAGGGGCACCGATGATCTTTGCAGCTGTGTTCACTGTCCGCTGGAGGGTCTTGCGGTCTGCTGCACTACAGTTCCCATACCAGACAGTGATGCAGCTGGTCAGCACGCACTCAATGGTGCCCCTATAGAATGTGGTGAGGATGGGTGGAGGTAATACTTATAATGAAGTATTATAACTTCATTATAATACTTTATGAACAATTATTCAGTTATTTGTAATGTTAAATGTAAACAAACCAAAAAACATTAAAATAATAATAATAAAAAAAAAATGAAAAGTAGTTTCGATGTAGCTAGCTACTTTTTCAGAAGAGTAGCTTGAATGTAGCTTAACGACTTTAATTTACGAGTAGCTTGTAGCTGGTCAAGCTACAGTTTCAGACACTAAGAATTACAACCATGTTAGCATTGATAAACAAGTGTTCTGTGTTCAGTAAATGTATACCTCCAAAGAGGCAATGTATCCTGGGGGATACAAACATTAAAATCAAAAACAATCATGAAATTGTATTATTTTATTATTCCCAATAAGATGGAAAATAGCAACAAATGAATTTTCTGATGTCTCCTTATGGTTTTGCACTTTTTAGGGTTAATAATCTCCTCCTCACTGCAGGTTTAGCCAACGCCACGTTTGAGAGCAACGCTTTGAAGTTCAGCGCCGACGGCTCCTTGTCCGTCCCTGTGATGAGCATCTCGATGCAGCTCCGGACGCGCGAGGAGAACGGGACGCTGTTACGCACCTCCAGCCACATGGAGTTCTTTTGCATGGAGCTCCTCAACTCCTCCCTCATCGTCAAGTTTCGCGACGGGAACAGTCTGGAGGTGCACACCTTCACCAGCGACGTCCCCATTTCGGACGGAGACTGGCACCAGGTGGAGCTCTACCTGTCCAGCTCGAGGACAGCGGCGTCTCGGTGGCACCTCTCCATCGACAGACAAGCGGCCGGATTCAGTTCGGATCCCGCCGGGAACATGGACCTCTTCAACTCCTCCAGCGTTTGGCTGGCGGAGAACTACACCGGCTGTTTGGGCGAGGTGCGGATCGGTGGCGTTTATTTACCGTTTTCAGGACTCCTAGAGGAAGAAGCGCCACAAACGTCCCGGTTCATGCGAGTCGGCGGGATTTCTGAGCCTCGTCTGGGATGCACCAGCTCCTCCTCCTGTCTTTCCGATCTGTGCCAGAACAACGGCACCTGCACGGATCTCTTCAATCTCCTCTCCTGCGAATGCGGCCCGGGATGGACCGGCGAGCGCTGTCAGGAGAACGTGGACGAGTGCGGCTGGTGGCCCTGCGTCCGCGGGACGTGCCGGGATCTGCTGGGGGACTACGAGTGCCAGTGCGCTCCCGGATACGCTGGGAAGAACTGCCAGCTGGAGGCGGATGTGTGCCAGGAGCATCGCTGTGAGAACGGAGGCTCGTGTGCGGCTGCGGTTGTGGGATACATCTGCGTCTGTCCACCTGATCACACCGGACCGCTCTGCCAGTGAGTCTGACCACTTAGTTGCTAAATATAGATTTTTTTTTTCAGCAAGGCTGAATTTATTTGTTCAAAAATACAGTAAAAACAGTAATAGATTTGAAATATTATTAGACATATAACTAACATATTTAGAAATGTTTTCTATGTGAATATATTGTAAAATGCAATTTTTACTGTGATGTAAAGTTGAATTTTCTTCATCATTAGGACAGTCCTCAGTGTCACATGATCCATCTATAATATATATATATATATATATATATATATATATATATATATATATATATATATATATATATATATATATATATATATATATATATATATATATATATATATATATATATATATATATATATATATATATATATATATATATATATATATATATATATATATATATATATATATATATATATATATATATATATATATATATATATATATATATATATATATATATATATATATATATATATATATATATATATATATATATATATATATATATATACACACACACACACACACGTTTGTTTCTGTGAATTGTGTGACTTTCCATAGACTTCTATTACTTTTATACTGACCAAACAATATTTTCTGTCCCCTAACCCAGTGGCCGGGAACCACACCTGGCTCTTTGACAAAAATCATGTGGCTCGCCAGACCTCTCACCCTTTACCAACAAATGAGCTATTACAAAAATAAGACATCACTAGAGATCAGCAATTCCTTTGTTGTAGAGCCTACATAAGCTGATAAATGGTTTAAAATAATAATACATTTTTTGTATCGGCCAAAGTGCGCGTTCAGTGCTGTTCGCGAGAGTCATGGGTCACAGCAAACCACTGACGTTTCTATTTTAACGCAGAGCTCCTGCACTCAGATTCGTAGCTTGTTTGTGGTAATAGCGAAAAGAAAGAAAAAGTGTAAAAGTAAGTAAAAAAGTGACAGGACTGAAACATATACTTTGTTTTATTTATTATATACTTTGAAACATATCGCCGGTGTCTTTCACTTTTTCGGCGCAGCTTTCAGCGGGTGGGACTGTTAGCATTGTTAATAAATTGCGATTTAATACGCAATTATTTTTTAAAGCTCTTTATGTTCTGTATTATTCAACAAAGACAAGCTATAAATCATTGTATAGTATGACCAACACAATATTAGATAGATTAAACACAAATGTTCTTTTCTGTAGGCCAGGCCTATATGTTAGGATGAAATTAGGTGATGCATGAATTGATATGAATTACATTTTTATTTAACAACTACAATCACAGTATATTGACTGATTTGTTGAACTTCCAACCTTGTAAGCTTGTAATAATTATGTTTAAATAGCCTGGTGTAAACATTAATATGAAAGTCAGTAACAAATCACCAGAGGCGGACAAAGTACTCAACTCCATTACTTGAGTGAAAGTACAGATACTGCTGGTGAAATGATTATATTTTATTTTATTTCAGCCTTATTTAAATGAACATAGTTTTCGAAATCAGATTAAACGTACGGTATGCTAAACTTATGTGTCATATTGATCCATATTCAAAGAAAAGGAGCCTGCTTGGTTGGATTTAATATCTATGATGTATTATTCACATTATAGAGTAAATGTGAATCCCTTTACGGATCATTTATCCGTCAGGTGGCGTTTTCCTCGGCAGTGTGATGTGGATTTCCGGTGTGATCATGGAGGTGTTTGCAGCGAGGGCTCGTGGGGAGCGAACTGTTCCTGTAGACCGGGCTTCACCGGAGACAGGTGAGAGTCTTCTGCAGATGTGCTCACATGATGATTAAATATGCAGACTGCAGGCAGACTGATGACTTTCTGTGTTCCAGATGTGAAGTGGATATAGACGAGTGTGAGTCGAACCCGTGTCGTAACGGAGGCACGTGTGTGAACCGACACAACCACTACCTCTGTGAGTGTGTGTCCGACTTCAGCGGAGAAAACTGCCAGAATACGGTCAGTTCTTGCTCCATGTTCATTCAGTTCATTTAATCTTTGTCCTTTTGTTTTATTCATGCTCTAAAACCCTACAATTATTTTTTCTCTGAAATTATCTTTTATTTTTTTCCCCCAGATTCATTTTTTTCCCTGTACATTTTTCTAAATTCGGTTTGGTTTTTCTGTTCTGTTTTAATAGTTCCGTTAAATTATAATAATCAAACAGTATGTCTAATTTATTGAAATCATGAAACATGTGGAATTTAACAACAATTTATGAAGAATATTTTTTTTTTTAGGGCACTCATTATCCTTTTTTTTGTTTCAAATTCAATGTAATACTTCTGGATTCTTTTTTTTTTTTTTAAATGTAATTTTAGTAATTAAAAAGTATGTCTAATAATTTAATTTTAATAACAAAAAAAAACAAACATTTCAAGGCTCCATGAAATCCAAATTTTGTGTTTTCCATTTCCATTATGTATTTATTTTTCATTATAATTTTTTATAGATTTTGTTTGAATGGTTAAATTTAATTATAGTAATCAAAAAGCATGTGCTATTAATTGAAATCATAAAACTTTTATGAAACAGTTTAACAATTTATTAAAAGCTAAACAAAAATTACATTTTAGGGCCTTACAAAATCTGTTTCATTCATTCATTCCCAAAAACCTGTTTAATTTTTGTACTGGATTTGGATTTTTTCCCCCCATTTAAATATTTCTGGATTCAGATTTAATGTATAAATTACATTTTAGTAATTAAAAAGCTTGTCTAATCAATTGAAATCATGAAACTTGCATAATTTAACAACAATTTATTAAGTTTAACAAAAAATAAAGCATTTAGGGTGTTGATGAAATTCATTTTATTTTTTCCCTTTTTTTACTGGATTCAGTTTTATTTATTTTTTTTCCAATTTAAATTTCTGGATTTAGTTTTAGTGGTTAAATTAAATTTTAGCAATCAAAAAGCACGTCTTATGAACTAAAATCATGAAACTTAATTTAACATCAATTTATTAAAAGTTAAACAAAAATTACGTTTTTGGGGGGCTCTATGAATAAAAGTTATATTTTTTTTGCCACCAAAATGTTGTTTTGTTTTTCCCAAATTCTATGTTTTCTGCTTTAAAATTTAAAGCTTAAGTAAAAAATGGAACCCAGAAAAATTAATTTTAAAATTACATTTTGATAATCAAAATACAATAATTATTAGAAAAACTATTCTTTAAAAAATAATAGGACCCTATGAAATGTTTCGTTTTTTCATACATTTTAATTACGTTAAAACCCATTTTATGACTGGATTCTGTGTTTTCCTCCTCGGTGTGGTCCTCAGAAGCAGCTGCAGCAGGAGCGTGTGCCGTGGCTGATGGTGGCTGTCCCACTGGTGTGTCTCGCTGTCCTGCTGTCCGCGGTCGGGATGGTTTGTCTGGTTCTCACGGCCCGGAAGAAGCGCCAGTCGGAGGGAACCTACAGCCCGAGTCAGCAGGAAGTATCTGGAGCCCGACTGGAGATGGGCAGCGTGCTGAAGGTGCCTCCAGAGGAGAGACTGATCTGACATCGGTCGTCCTGTGGATGGTTTGGGCCGAACACACATGGAACCAACAGATGTGGCTTTTGTGTGTCGAGACATGTTGAGCAAAGCTGCGTGTGCCTTCCATGGAAGGATAATGGAGAAAAACACTGCTGATCCTCCACTTTCACCACTGTGAGTAAGAGAGCAGTGGACATCTTCAGCTTGGGAAGCCAATGTGAGAAATATAAACTGACCACTTTCCATCCCATATGGCAAAAAATATATTTTCAAATATATTTCAAAATATACAACAACAAAAAGGCCCACTTTAAAATATATTTGCTTGAATATATTTTCTACCAATATATATTTTGCATACTTTTTAAATGCTTTTGATCAAATATATTTATATTTTTAAAATATATGTTGCCCTTCATATAGTTCAAAATGTTTAGAATATGTATCTATAGTACCTTTATCGATGTTTACATTAAAAAATCTGAATGTTCCCCCCAAAAAAGTGTGTGTATGTATATATATATATATATTCATAATTTTTTTTTTGCATATATGGTGGTTGAAACTCAATGTCAAAAATATACTTAATTGCACTTCGTTTACAACATATATTTAACATATATTTACAATATATTTTGGGCAGAACAATTGTATTCGATATATTTTCTGCTATATGGGGTCTAATTATTGTGTTTTATACAACTGTGACGGTAACTTTTTTTTACTGTCACAATTTGGGGGTTTTGGGCAATAAAGTTTTTTTTTTTTGTCCAAGTAGATGATATAAGTGTTCAGTTTGTGACGTGTTTTGACTTTTTTAATGTCAAACGTTTTTGTTTTGCTCTATATTCGATTGAGAAGGATGGATTATTCCATCATTAACCAGAGCTTTCATGAATCACAGCATCAGGCTTTAATTAATGGTACTTTAGCATGTGGATAAAGGTGCAAATACACTGTTCCTGTACATAAACTTGACCATTATTTAATATTTTCCCCTTCATGTATAATGAAAAGCATCTAATTATGCCAACATGTATAAGAGATGTGATATCCTAGAAAATGACACACATGAGAGATTTTATTAGTCGGCATGTTACTGTCCATAGTGTTTTGTATGTCAGAAAGGCCTTTTAAATAGAGGCAATAATATACAAATTGGTTGGAGCATTTACTGGGTGCCTTGCTAATATACCCAAAAAGTCAAGACTTTTATGTTTTCAGAATTTCAAGTTTTTTTCTCAAATTTCTTCAGCAAGGTTTTTTATAAAATGTGTTGTGACATTCTGTGCTGCACTGGATTGATTTCACAGATGAGGTCCGCTTAAGTAACGGATATATAATGAACAGCACTGAAAAAGTGCAAAGAGTTTTTCTACACGTAAATGTGTTTCTGTACAGACACGGTCAGTATTTGATGTTTAACACTGGACTCTGGTTAAATCCACTGTGTTGTTTTTCCACTGGATTGATTCTGTGTTTCTCTGCTGTTACAGTAATACTGTGAGATGTGATGACTGTATTTGTATATTTTTGTATTATGTTGTTGTCATTTATACCATTATTTTCTACTTGATGTACATTTTTAAATCTTATTACGAGACAAAAGCATAATTGTATATTGCTGTATGTGACATTACTGAATGTGGCGTTTGAGTGGACGAATGGTACAACATCTGCTTTCATTTTATTAAATGAACCCAATCTGCAAATGCAGCTAAACTCCTTTTTTTCCTATATTTCATTTTTCAGTCAAACTGTGATTTTAATACATGAAGCAGGGAATGTATGAAGTCATAAAATTGTCTCAAACGCATAAATGTAAATGTGTGGAATCATTTTAGGCTTTTTCATAAAGTACAGTCATTTTATTTCTGCTTCACTAGTGTTATAGTACATTACAGAACAGAACAGTTTCTGGTACCCATTGACTTCCATAATATTTTTTCCCATACTAGGGAAGTCAATGGCTACCGTCAACGGTTTAGCTGCCAACCTTGTTCAAAATATATTTTTTTGTGTTCAACAGAACAAAAAATCATACAAGAACTGGAACAACTTGAGGGTGAGTAAATGATAGAGTTTTCAGTTTTGGGTGAACTATCCCTTTAAGTAACAAAACACTCATATGAACTGTTTGCGCCATTATTCAGGCAAAAGTATCAGTTCATGCCAGCTAATTAGATTGAGGTACCCAATGCAGCTTTTTGTTTATATGCCATGATCTGCACACATCGCTCTTGAGATACTGAAGATCATCTGAAGGGAGTCACAGAACATTCCAGAGAGAGAGACACTCCCAGAGACAAAGACCACAACACAGTCAACTCGGTCTTTAAAAGAGCATAAAATCACACTGAAGTCATTTAAGGAAAGAGATGTTTAAAAACATCCCTCCACATTACAAACATGAAATCAGTGCCATTTACCTCAAGACACAGAAAGAAGTGATTTTCTCACACAAAAACCCCCCGCTTACTGACCAAATTTGACCAATATTTTAGCTTTCTGAAGGTTCTTTTAGGTTTCAAAAGTACTAGATCTTAAATGACATCTTGCATGATGTATTAGAACAGTAGAGCCTACTGCTAGCAACAGCAAGGTCATGGGTTTGATTCCCAGGGAATTCATGAATTGAAAAAAAAAAAAAAAGATTTACTTAAAATGCAAGTCGGTTGGGATAAAAGTGTCTGCCAAGTAATGATAATGACATATCACAATAAAATGGAAATGCATACAAATATGATAAATAAAATCATAACTAAGAAACATTGTAAAAGAACATTATTCACAAAAAATTCAAATAACATTAGATCATTATATGTGTGAATCTAATGAAACCTCACAAGAACACATACAGCTCAGTCACCTAAAAAACAACAACTAATAAAACAACAAAACTATTAAACTTTAACTAAAATTAAAATGAAACAAAAATAATTCAAAATATTTATAAAACTATAATAGTATAATAATTAATGGTATGTCACAATAAAAGAAAATGTAAAGGCATACAAAAATTATAAATATTATATGTGAATCTATATCATAGTCACCTGAAAAAAATACAAAATTATATTCTGCATACAAGACATTTTTCATATAGTAACTATTATGACTAACAACCAATTTCTGTTAAGTATAAATACTTAAAACACTTAAATAAAAATTCAAGATTTAATTTTTTTTAAATGATGATCAAGGATATTAACGTTAACTAAAACCACACACACAAAAAAGAAGTACTAAAAGAACTAAAACTAAAATAACTATAAATCAGACATATTTAATAAGAACAAAAAAAGACAAAATTATTAAAACTTTCAAATTAAAATGAAACATTTTTAAACATTTTTTTAACTAATTAAAAATATTACTAAAATTATAATAGTGTATCAGAAAAATGATAGCATAACTAATAAACATTCACATAAAGCTTCACGAAACATTGAATTATCATGAAACCTCACAAGATTGATACTGACAATCAACCCCATTTCTGTAATAAAATTATTTTTTAAGAAAAATCAGCATAAAGACACTGCATGATGTATAAATATTTTAATAGAAATTAAAGATTTATTTTTTCTACCATGATCAGGGATATCATCATTAACTAAAACTAAACTGTTACTTGAAATAACTGAAATAATCACGATCATAATGAATAATGATCGTGGATATTACTGTTAACTAATAATAAAACCATTAAATAACATTTTTTATTTTGTGAAACAGCTGTATATAAAATATTAAAAACAAAATTATTTAATTTCTGCCAAGATAACATTGTTATTTTTGTACTTCAAGTTAAACTAATCAAAAATGAAAAAAGTAAACCTGAAATAACTATAAAAACAGACATATGTGACCCTGGACCACAAAACCAGTCATAAGTCTCCATTTTCAGCTTTCCATTGATGTATGGTTTGTTAGGATAGGACAATATTTGGCTGAGATACAATTATTAAAAAATCTGGAATCTGATGGTGCAAAAACAAAAACAAAATCTAAATATTGAGAAAATCGCCTTTAAAGTTGTCCAAATGAAGTTCTTAGCAATGCATATTACTGATTAAAATGACGTTTTGATATATTTGCGGTAGGAAATTTACAGAATATCTTGGAACACGATCGTTACTTAATATCCTAATGATTTTTGGCATAAAAGAAAAATTGATAATTTTGACCCATGCAATGTATTGTTGGCTAGTAAGGGTTTAATTATAATTTGAGGGTGACATGTTGACAGGTTTGTGAGATTCATCTATATGAGATCCTTGCATCAACAAACTTTTGATTGCACGTCCACCAAATCTTTCACTTTGTGAATAAATGGCTGCCCTTAGGAACTGTTCTCTCAGTCTCGGCTTCTCCATGAGAGAGGAGGAGACGCTGGTGGGGGCTTGATGTGACAGGCCTGACAGACTCGTGGCTGAGAGTGGGGGGTTCAGCTGGTAAGTATCATGTCAGATATGATAGCTATGACTGTTTTTGTGCTCCAGGGTCACATTTTTAAAAAGAACAAAAATATACAAAAACACAACAAAATTACTAAAACTTTTACTAAAATTCAAATGAAAACAAAACATAAATGTTTCTAATAGACTAAAACTAAAACTATAACAGTAGAATAGACTATATCACTAAAAGAGAATATCACTTCACCAGTTCTTAACTGTAATGGAATATATATATATATATATATATATATATATATATATATAATCTTAATGTAAGGGTTTAATTATAATTTGAGGGTGACATGTTGACAGGTTTGTGAGATTCATCTATATGAGATCCTTGCATCAACAAACTTTTGATTGCACGTCCACCAAATCTTTCACTTTGTGAATAAATGGCTGCCCTTAGGAACTGTTCTCTCAGTCTCGGCTTCTCCATGAGAGAGGAGGAGACGCTGGTGGGGGCTTGATGTGACAGGCCTGACAGACTCGTGGCTGAGAGTGGGGGGTTCAGCTGGTAAGTATCATGTCAGATATGATGGCTCTCGCTCTGTCTCTAATGAGGGAGATCACCGTCTCCAACACCGTGTCAGGAAGCACTGACAAATCATCCACGCGTCACGCCGGGGCCCGGAGATGATATGTTGACAAATGCAGAGAGTTCACTCTTTTAATTGACACTAAGAGAGGGAAACGCTCTCGCTGCCGGGAGACAAGCGTGGAAAACAATGCACGGGAGCAAAAAGGAGGGATCTGGAGGGAGAGAGAAGTGTCGGATGTGCATTGTTGGCACGGGGTGTCATTCTCTGTGTTTGCAATTCAGACACCCTGCCATGATTAGAGGTGTGTTTCTCTGGGGCTGTCAGCCGCGCTAAAACATTGATACTGAGGCCAATGTGAGGATGATTGAGGGACTGTATAAACACACAGGCATTGCCCATTCATTTGCAAACGCATGTTTGAGGTAAACAGAGGGATGTCGTTGTGATGACACACATAGAGCTTGGAAATTCCTTCAGAAGAACCGTATATAGCTATATATTCTCAGACAGGGATGTGGAAGATAAAAGCGAACCTATAGATGTGCATTTTTTCCTCAGGCACAGCACTTTTTATTTGCAATCATATGCTTGATATAAACTGCATATTTATGCAGTTGCATATGTTGAAGCACATTTAGCACTGTGGCTTTTTCACCAGCAGAGGGCATAACAAACACACGTGCTCACTGGCTAGTATGTCTAATGCCTTAAAAAAAGCTTTCAAGATTCTTTTAACCCTTTTGAAAATTCACCTAAATTGGCGTTCCCATTAAAAAAGGACTGGTCTTTTAAAAAGTGCTTGTAAATCTGCAATTGTTATCACCAAATCTTCGTTTGCCAACTTGTTTTCTTTCGATAAGCACATGGATTTGTATTTCTTTTTTGAATTGATTGGTCATAGGCCTCATTGAGCTGAGCACATGAACCTTGAAAAAAACAAAAACAATATTATATTCTCTAAATAATTTTCTCAGTGTTCACTCAAAAACTGAGGTGCATAAACTCAGATCAATGAGGGCTTTCATTAATCAGTTCCAAAAAGAAACACAAACTGTTCTAACTGTAAGAAAACAAGCTGATTTAAAGACTGAATCCAATATTTGTTAATATTATAGCATAAAGAGTTACAAGCAATGTTTTGTAGCCCGGTCATTTTTGACTGGGAACATCACAAGAGTAAAAGGAGAAATAAAAGTATCTAAATGATCCAAATATCCAGGTGTTACCCTGTGTGAACAAATTCAGTAGGTTTTAGTCCAATGCGATAACATTAACTAGCATTTTTTGAGAAAAAGAAAATCCTCTCCAGGACAAAGTAAACTGAACAGGGTTAAATAAAGTACAAAAAGTACCACGTTATTTTTGGGCATGGTATGGGCACGTTAAGTATTAATATAATGATATGCTAAGCAGGGGCGGATTTAGTGAATTGGGGGCTCTAGACAAAATATAGGAATGGGGCCCTATACATTTTCACACATTTTCCTAGATCAACCTTGAGGTTTCTTTTTTGTTGTGATGCTTGCTGCTGCACAATGGTGCCCCATAGTTGTGTCCAATGTCTCTACATTTTTCATGTACATGTTATAATGGCTTTCTTTCATGTTGTAGACCACGAAATAGCAACTGATTTACAGTTGAGATACAGGTTTTGATAAAATGATAAACCTCACAATTGAGCTTCAGACTTTATTATAATTTAAAACGGGGTTATGTGGGTGGATTTTCGCATTGAACAAAAAGACTGGATTATTGAAAATGAACATTCATTCTCTGCCAGTAGGAGGCGCTTTTGGAACGTCAGAAATATAGAATGAGAAAAGTGTGAAAAAATATAGCCTATATTGATGAGGAAAGTCCACTGATGAGTTACCAGC
>NW_015506385.1:90106-100969 GCF_001515645.1 Sinocyclocheilus grahami
TGTGCAAAGGCTGTCTAATTCTAAACTTTAAAATACATTTATTTTTTAGTTATTTTAACTACAAATTTAAATAAAACTGAAAAAATAATGAAAAGGCAATTATACATTTACAAACCTAAGGATTATATGAACCAAAAAAGTAACTGCGTCCTCTATACTTTCTCATAAACGAGTAAGCGGCATTTAAAACCATTATAAACATATAATACACACTGTTTCTCAATATTTAGTTACAGCTTCAGATGCATAATATTTTCATCTCCTTCAAGCAGGATACACAAAAAACACGTTCAATTCGGACGGTTGTCCTGGTAATAAACACCGTAATCAGCGACTGTTCGCGTGTCTAATGTGCATCTCCTATATGAAAAGCATTTTAGGGGGCCCTTGGCTTTTGGGGGCCCAAGGCGGTCGCCTACCTTTGCCTAATGTGTAAGTCTGCCCCTGATGCTAAGCATACAACTATATAATGCCATCTTATCTGCTTATCTGATACTAAGGAAAAGGGAAAGAATGTTATAAAGAAATTAGAATAGTTATTTTTAAATGCTCTTACAGAAAAACAATCACAATAGTAACAAAATAGTAAAAAACATTGTTCTACTTAGTTCAGCATTTGATGGAAACTTACCGCTGACACACTGAAACCTGTCTTTTACGACGCTTAATATCTTCACATCTAAGCTGAATTGTTTTTGCTAACCTTTCTTCTCCTCATTACCAGTATCCCCGTCAATAGAAATAAAAATATTCCAGAGTTTTCAGCTCTCAAACGCGGCCTCACCTCACAGCGCCGAATCCTCGCGCGCACGGCAGTCGCTTTCCCGCCTATTCACAGGATTCCCGCCACTCTCGTGCCTCATTTTGCCCACATATGGAGATATCTCGCGTCTTATTTGAATACATACATAAGACGCAATTTCAGTCTAATGGTTTCGGGTCAGTCCAGCATATAATTGTATATCTTGTTATTATGCTGCTTCCCAGATGCTAAATTGGCTTCGGTGGGTGTGAATACGGCGCCAAGGAAGCAGTTCCACCGCAATTGCACTTGATATGAGCTAACCTTAAACATCTCCTGTCACCGCTGTTGTCTTCAACCCGACACACACAGAATGCCTATTTAAACACTGAAACTGACTATATAGCTTTTAACTGTATTGTTTGACACAAACCCAATGTGAAATGCCAGTTCAATCGAAGGATTTGTATTGTTTATTTCCAGTAACGTTAATAAGATTCCTCCAAAGCTGACGGTAGAAGCCATGCATATATTATATATAAATGTATGCATATTTTGCAATATAGCCCATACATATGATTGTAGTTCTTTCCCTTATTAAAGTCAATTTTGTCCAATTTTTTAATACTTTTTCTTGCTTCAAATGAAAGTTTGCAATTCACCTTGTTGCTGGCTGATTTGGTTCATGGCTTGTAACTCTAAAATGCAGATGTTTTTAAAATCCCTTTGGAAAAAAATGAATTGGGAAAACACTTCCAAAAACACTTCCCCCCCCCCATCAGTTCCCAATGAATAAGCTACTACTAGAATAGACATCTACTTAAAAAACTAAAACTATATATAGTATAGGCTATACATAGGATTCAATTCAGTTATCAACACTGATTAAAGAAACAATACAGAGCAGAAAGGACAATTCACTCCCTTCCAAACATTCTACGCTTATGTCATATTAAATATGCATTTTACTAGTGTAAGCTGGTGTATTAGTATACTAGTGTAAACTAGAGTTTATTAGTGTAATATAACTTGCTGACATGGATCCACACACTGTAATACAGACATGTTGGCAATTATTTTTACATGAAGCTATGTCTCTCCAATGCTGTAGCATGATGTTGTTAATGTAAGGACTGGTGGCAGCTGGATTGTTATGCCTGATCCAGCCCTCTTTGCATTTCCCTCCTCAACTTGAAACAGGGAGGAAATCTCAGGGAGGCAAAAGAACAACAGAGCTAATTAGCCGCGCGGAGCTGACAGAGCGAAGCCAAATGGCTGCCAGCCAACCCAGCAGAGGAAGGAGACCAATGTTCAGCAGGATCGATGGAGGAGACCACTTCATTAAAGACCCCCTGGAACAGACTGAGAGAGAGAGGGTCTGTTTAATTAAGTCTGCGCTTCAGGGTCTAACAGCAGCCGTACAGCCACTGCTGTCACTGATTTGGCCCTTCTCTAGTGTGGCTCTCTTCTCCACACCAGGGGCCTCCTGGAAGTGTAAACGTGTGTGGGAATTACACTCATTCTGGTGACCTGAAGCTATACATCAGTCTATAGCGTTACACCATGGTAGATATGTGTCAGCCTTTGCCTTGTGTCCATCAGGTTCCAAAAAAATAATTACATCAAATGAGATTAAGTAGGCTACTTTCCATTTATAAAGTACTGAAGACAACATGGTCTGAAGTGCAGCTGGAGACACTGTGAACTTGTGTCCTAATCCAGCGCAAAGCAACAGGTGGATGTTCATTTATGCTTCAAATAAATGCGGTTCTTTTGTTCTTTTCTATTCATCAAAGAATACTGCAAAAAATGATGTATCATGGTTTCCACAAAAATATGAAGCTGCACGACTGTTTTGAAAATAATCAGAAATGTTTCTTGAGCAGCAAATCAGCATGATTTCTGAAGATCATGTGACACTGACTGAAGACTGGAGTAATGATGCTGAAAATTCAGCTTTGCATTGCAGGAATAAATGACATTTTACAACAAATTCACACAGAAAGCTGTTATTTTAAATAGCAATAATATTTTATAATATTTTACTGTGCTTTTGATTGAATAAATGCATCCATGGTGAGCATATGAGACTTCTTTCAAAAAATCATACCGACTTTTGAACTGAAAACTATATAATTTTTTGACTATGTTACAAGGCAATGCAAATAAATGTTAAGTTTTCTACAGACAACCCCTACTCAATGGGAACACTGCATAGAGGCCTTGTAAATTGGAACACCACTTCAGATCAACATGGAAATATATGGCTTGACGCTATTATGGATTGCAAACCATCTGTTTGGGATATAATCTAAAAATGGCACTAGATACGGAATTATGTTTTTCCTTACATAAACATAAATTTGCATAAATCATGCTCTCAACCCATCCAGTGTTTCTTAGTCAGATTAGAAGTCCTTTATGTAGTTCATCCAAACTCAAGCCCAGTTCTAATATCTTCGACCTGCCTGCAGCAACATAACAATATATCAGGTTTTATTGTGACTCTATAAATATGTGAACACTATGTGCTCGGCGAACCAGCCTGTCTACTGACCACCTCGTGCCACCTACAGGGCCAGACAAAGAGAGCGAAGGGCCAACATGAAAAGGGCTTCATGCATATTGAAACCACAGCAGGTTTTCTCAGTCAAGAACAAGCAAGATGGAGAAAAAAGGCTATGTCTCAAAGCTATTTAAAACACCTAATGTATCGCCCCCTGTCTAATCCATATTTCCCTAAGAGCTTTATGGAACAAATTGCTGCTATACTTTGCATTTCAATGGAATTCATTAATGCATATTCAGTTTGCTTATGGCAGAGCGCAGATCGCACCCGTCGAGACTCGTTTCTCTCTCAGCGCTCCGCCAACGAGAACGGCTAGATCGTGTTTCCATTTTGGTTTAATGCGAGCTAACGCTAATGCATTTGAACGGCAGGGTCCCCCCTTGTTTGAATCTTTGCATCAGTGCAATTAGGATTTCTTATGTCTGTCAGTGTGCGATCAAACATCGTGCCGTGACCCGCGCTGTAGCGCAGAAAGAGCGTTTCATGTCTGCGGTGTTGCGAGTCGAAAGCGTAACTATTTCAAGGTGTCGATTTCGTATGAAAACTTAACTTTTTGTAGAAAAAAGTAAGCATGAAAGTCCACCCTTAGAGATAGCCTAATTGTTACTGGATCGTAATTAGTTATCGGCGAATTCATACGCCACTAAAACGTAAAATAGTTACGAATTGCCATGATATTGTGTTGGTTTCATAATAGTTTATGATAACCTTATTTAATCACCATCATGCTTACAGTAATCACCTTATTTTGGACGTAAAAGCTAAAAATTTTAAAAATTTTGTCACTGAATGTGCGATGTTTCCGGTGTCAATAAAACAGCTCCTTAAGCTGATATATAGCAAACTGGTAGCCTATTTCTTATATTGTTTTATTGTATTGTTGTAATTATAAACACTGGTTTGTAGCACAAATTAATCACAAGTAAATTAGTCACAGCATTATAAAAAGGTGGATGTATTTATTCAATGGCATGCATTTTTGGCATGCCATAAGATGTGAATTAATTGGTAGGCCTTTCATTTGGTCTGTGAAGTCTTAGGCTACATTTCAGTCTGTTCGTTCCACAAAACGTCTTCAGGAGACATACAACCCATGCATTTGTCATAGGCTACTTTTAAGATATGAGCATTGCAATTACATGGAAGTGAATAAATGATGACAGAATTACAGAATTTCGTGGGTAACACATTACAAGTAATGTGAGTTACGTAATCAGATTACTTTTTTCCCAAAGTTACTAGTAAAGTAACCTGTTACTTTTTAATTTGCAAGAAATCATCAGTCACCTTTTTCAAATAAGTATGCCAGACTGGCATTGCCAGTTACTTGTTTTTCCATTTATTGACCCTCTACGGATGTGAATTTACATTTCCTTCAGACTACGGCTTATTCATTTCACTTCAGGTGTGAAAGGGCTTTTCCATTTGGCAAAAAAATTATCTTTTTTTTTTATATTAAAAACAAACAAGCCCAGATGAGAAAAAAATTACGCAAAAGTAAAGTAATGCATTACTTTCCATAAAAAGTAATTAAGTAATTTATTCATTTTTTAGGAAGTAACACTGCAATGCATTACTTTTAAAAGTAACTTTCCACAACACTGGAAATACCCCTTTAATATTTACAGGTGCATGTCAATAAATTAGAATGTCATGGAAAAGTTCATTTACATTCTAATTTATTGAGATGCACCTGTAATGTATTTAATGTAGGCCTAAGTAATATAAATAAACAGGTGTCTTCATATGGCACCTGTTGAAGACTCTATTATATAATAATAATAATAATAATAATAATACTTTTTATTCTAAGTTGCTGCAGTACATTTTACAAGAAAATACTATCTCAGTCTTTCAGCATTTAATTTTTTAATTCAGTGTGTTACCTGCCACTTCTTGGTAATTATTTGTAAAATTTACAAGCAATTTCTGAGTAAAGTTCATTTCTAATTAATTTTTACACCATGTTTTGTAGATTAAATTCGCACATAAGGAGACCAAGCTCAGGTGTCTATAACTGATGAGGGGAAAATATATCCTTAACACCTTTCCTCAGCTGACGACACGCCGTTGTAGACTTCAGTTGAGAGTGCGCTGAACATAAGTGGATGAGAAGAGCAAACAAGAGTGAGAGGAATATGAAAGCATGGTTTCCCCTCCTCTCAGGGCTGTCACCGTCGAGAGACGAGCCTTTTTTCTGTCGTTCATGTTGATGGAGAGCTGATTAACAGCAGAGTTCTTCTCTAACCCCCTCCATTCACAGAAACCCCCACAACACACTCACCATGCAAATGTGTTTGTCACTATGACAGTATGTCTCAATTAAAGCAGACAGCGAGGAATCTCCACACGGGGGACTCCTGTCTCCTCTGCCGCACGCCTGACTGACCCCCTACCTCATACAACACAGTCAAGCGTCCCACGACAGATTGTGACGAACGCAAAAGACAAAGGAGGAAGGAAGTAAAAGTACAGGAACTCCTGAGCGTGTAAAGAGACTGACAAGAGCTTGTTGCTACAATAAAGACGACACATCATTATTATAGCAGCGACACGAGTGGCCATGATCAACCAGAACGGACAAAAATTAAGTCTGACTGAACCGACCACTGCAACTAGAGGGTCTTAATCAAGCGGCAACCTCCCGCTCTCTCATGTGAAGCCAACACGGAAGTGACTTAAACTGTAATTCATCGACTGGCCGCTAGAGGCGGGCTGCAAAAGGGAGTCAATCCCATAGACTCCCCATGTTAAAATGCCCAACTTTACAGCAGAAAAAAACATATTTACAGCCTGGTTCAAAAAATGATTTGGTCTATATAGCTAATTTTGCCCGTCATGACAACTGTGAGGGGGGTGAATTGTTTTATAAGTCATCCGTTTAAATTATATTAAGCCTGGATAATTAAGGGCGTGGCCACTTGAGTGACAGGTGGATTGCCGCTGCGGTCACCACCGTCGAGCTAGGTGGGCGTGGCTTCAGCAACCTGCTCCCGCCTCTTTGCCCATTTTCGATTATCCAGGAGTGACGCGCGGTGACGCGCTGCCAAGATGGCGACGGCTGACTCCGCCCACTTTTGAGCTTCAAAAACGCTCTTCGGAAACCTACGGGTGACGTCACGGACACTACGTCTATGTTTTTATACAGTCTATGGTCTTAATATACAGTAGTTATGCTGGTTAGGGATTGATGTCATTAAAAGTGTTAAACAATTCTGTTTTTTTTTACTTATACAAAGTTTGTTTTTCCAGTACAAATATCTACACATTCTTAAATCAAGATTTATTTACTTTATGCTTAAAACAAGCAAAATATGTTTTAGTTGGGTGAGAAAAATTTTATAAATTCAAAGGGAAAACAATATTTTTCTTGTCCAATAACAGGTTTGAATATATATCAAATAACTGATCCTATAAAATACATTACTAAACGTAACTAATATACTGGAGATTTGATGTGTATGCAGACATAAAATAAGCGAAATCTGACAGTAATTTTCTGTGAATTTATTGTTGAAAGTAGTGAATTTGTGCACAAGTGCTGCTTTTATGATGACCCATAACAAGTTTGAAAACAATGATATAAGAAGAAAGAAAGATGTCTGATTATTATAAATGTTGAAAACAGTTGTGCTGCCCAGTATTTTTGTGGAAACCATGATACATTTTATTTTTCAGGATCCTCTGATGATTAGAAAGTTTAAAAGAGCAGCATTTATTTGAAATGGAAATCTTTTATAACATTATATATGTCTTTACTGTCACTTTTGATCAACTTATTGCATCCTTGATGAATGAAACTATTAATTTCTTCAAAAAAATCTTATATGCCATAGTATTTAAATGTTACTATAAGGTACTTCAGAGAATACCATGGTACCGTACAACCATAGCCTATTACAGATGACCCATCTCTGCTGTACGGATGTGAGATTAAAGGAAAGAGACGGAGAAAGAGTTAAAGAACGAGAGAGCGAGCGACGGTGGCACTTACCCAGGGGGCCAGACACTGAGCTGGCAGAAAGAGATGAGCTGACAGGTGAGATGACTGAGATTGTGTTTAATTAAACTCCACATGTCATTAAGGGAGGAGAGCTGAGACATGGGGCTGACAACAGAGAGAGAGAGGAAATGAATTGTGGGTGGGCGGCACAGCGGATGGAATCGAGTTATGGCAAGCAGTCATTTTAAATGAACAATGCCACGTTTAACATCTTTCTTGTGTCGTGTTTGTGTGGCAGTGAACAACTGCACCACCACAATACTGTACCATTTACATAGCATGATATATATGCACATGGTGATTGGACAGAGTCATGGTATTACCATAAAAATGTTTACTGTAGAAATGCCACAATTTGAGAAAAATAATATGAAAAATTATTACAAACAAACAAATAAAATCCATAGTATTACTTAAAATATAGAACAAAATGAGTAATACCAAGTGTATTTGTACATCTTCATCATTTTTGGAAGTTACCCTGTTATATATAACATCTTGTTTTAAAATAATTTTTTAGAAATTTTTTCACATATATATCATACATGATTTATTATTATATTTTCATTTTAATTACAATTATATTTTTAAATTATATATACATTTTTTTATTTACAATATTATTACCATAAACATGTATTTCTACTTATATATTTTTATTTATATATATAATTTTTTAAAAATTATGTCTTAAATTTTTGTTAAATTAATTGATTAATTTATTTATTTTTACTGCCATGATGATAAAGTCACGTTCAGTCAAAGGTTTTGTTTCATTATCAAGGACTTTTAGTTTGCTTTTCTTTTCCTGTTTTCTTTGTTCTCTGTTTCTGTTTGTCATTAATTGCCATGGATTTTGATTTTATATGTTTAATAAAGCTTGCTACTAGTTTCATCATCTTCAGTGGACTTGAAACGTGACAGATAAGGTGTTCTGGATGGTTGTTTATGGGTTAATTATGTACACTGTAAATATATATTTTGAGGAAAAACTACAAGAAAAAATGTATATATATTTTAAAATTTTTTTTCAAATTGTGAGTTATACTTTCTCAACAAACTTTTGTTTGCTTTGACATGTTACTATTAACTATAACATAAAGCTGGCAAATGCGCAACACGAGCGACTCGCTGCACAACACAAGCTCATCTGGCGCTGGTTGTCGTGGTGACTGGAGTGCTTGGTGTTCAGGCCCATTGGGGACAACACACACACACACACACACACACACACACACACACACACACACACACGTTGTGTTTCCATGTTTTATGGGGACATTCCATAGGCGTAATGGTTTTTATACTGTACAAACTGTATGTGCTATTGCCCTACACCAACCCTACCCCTAACTACCCCCTTTGTGCAGACTGTGCCACCCGCGCACATGTGTGTGTGTGTGTGTGTGTGTGTGTGTGTGTGTGTGCAGAGTGAAAGGTGAGCTGGAGTAATAATAGAGGAGGGCGGTACCTGTGTGAGGTATTTTTACCTCTGTCAGTGGCTCCCAGGTGGCCGCGCTGCACGCTGAGTTCAGGTGAGGCTGTTAATGAGGCTAATTAGGTGTAAAGGAGGTTGGTACAAGGATCAGCTGTTCCTGATAAATCTGCATAATCTCCACCACCACACAACAGATGACCGGCCGCTCAGACCCCCAGCAGCCCAGCACAATAGATCTGAGCTAGCAGCAGCAGCGCCGCTCCCATGGGCTCCCCACGAGTCTGCAGACATATGCTGTGCAGAAGAACACATCACGAGACCAGACAATGCTGAGAACGGCCGACAACCTCCGTATAGTCTAGTGCACTTCACACTGAGGCTACTGACAGATCTTTAGTTAAAGAGATCGTCCATCCAAAGATTGAATTTGTTTGATTTACTCACCCTCATGACGCTCCATTTCTCAAAGCAGAAGATTAGCAGAATGTTCACGTTGCTCTTTTTCATGCAGTGAAAGTCAATGGGGACAGATGCTGTTAAGCTCTTAGAGAGAGCATAAAAGCATCATAACATTAGTCCATATCTCTTGTGCATTGTATTTCAGATCTTATGAAGTCATATGACAGATCTGAGATGACTCAGATTTAAGACTAAAATTCTTCCCTCTTCAGCAACTCTCAAATTTCATTTTTGCATATTGTGGCACATCAAGAAACGCCATTGATAATAAATAGATGGCAGTGTTATTTTAGTATCATTTACTATACACTGGAATTTTTTTGTTGTTGCTGTAAGCAGAGAATGACCCACTTGTTTTACTAATCTCATGTATTTTAATCAAACAACATTTTGATTAAAGGAACTTATGAGGAGGAAGTGTGTGAATTATAAGTTGTAAATAAACCAGGTTATTGGAGTATGTTTTACAAGAAAATACTAACTCAGTTTTTACTTTAAAATGTCATGTTTAATTCAGTGGGATACTTACGGTTTCTTTGCAATTATTTGCAAAATTCACAAGAAATTTCTGGGTAAACATTTTTTCCTCCACCTTTCTTTTTAGTGTAGAATTTATTAATATGTTGAGTTGGTCTTTATTTTTATATTTTCCATTTCCATTTCCATTTTTGTTTAAGTTTTAATAATTTTGTTATGTGTTTTGTCAATTTTATTAGTTGTTGTTTTTAAACATATGTTGACTTTGTTATTTATTTATTAAATATATAAATGATTCTCCTTTAATGATTATTTATACATTTTTTATTTCAGTTCTCCTGGTTTTCACGTGTTTTTGCTTTTTTAAAATGTTTTATCCAATTTATAAATGTGCTGCAAATTGAATCGTTATATTTATAACTGCACAGCACTATGATATTTTCTACATGCAGCTTTGCTACAATGTAAAAAATTGTCATCAACATACATTTTTCAATCACTTTAACTCATCAAATTAATTTAACCAACTTTAACTTAATTTTTTAAGTTATATAAGATTTGACTCGATTTCAGTTAGTCATTTTTATATAATTTAAAGGGGTCATATGATGCTTTTTAAAAGATCATTATTTTGTGTATTTGGTGTAACAGAATATGTTGACATGCTTTAATGTTCAAAAAACACATTATTTTTCAAATACTGTACATTATTGTAGGTCCTCTATGCCCCGCCTCTCTCAAACGCTTCGTTTTCTACAAAGTCCCTCCTTCCGACAAGCGCAGTCTGCTCTGATTGGCCAGCTGACCCAGTGCATTGTGATTGGCCGAACACCACAAGCATGCGTCGGAAATGTAACGCCCCTTACCATAATCACCAGCTTCAGCTTTCAAAGTAAATATCAAGACAGTTAATAATGTCATTAGTTTTACCATCAGTTCAAGCCTGAAAGGGCAACAGAGTCACGTGACAGACACAGTGATGATGCAGTACACAAGCCACGGTTAAGATAGCTGACGTGCTATGATTTCTGACAGGCTGTTCGAACATCTGGGTTGTGCTGTTCTGTTGTAAATAAATTTTAACCAATGATTCCTAATTGCATCTACTTCCGGAAGGCCAAATAAAGTGCTTTTGCTTACGCACTGAAACACACAGCGTCTCTCTGACATGCTGC
>NW_015506385.1:102525-118577 GCF_001515645.1 Sinocyclocheilus grahami
TTCGAACATCTGGGTTGTGCTGTTCTGTTGTAAATAAATTTTAACCAATGATTCCTAATTGCATCTACTTCCGGAAGGCCAAATAAAGTGCTTTTGCTTACGCACTGAAACACACAGCGTCTCTCTGACATGCTGCATCAACACTACTGCTGTTCCTAAAACCACGCCTTCTTTCTTTGCGTGCACATTTGGGCAGCATTATGCTAATATTTCCACAGAGTGACGTAGACATGTGGGGGCGTGTTAGAACGAGCCGTTTTAGGTAGGTGTGGCTGACTCTTAACTTTTATAAAGAATTGGATTTGAGACTTTAGTCTTTGCAACTTTACAGATCTTCTTTATGCACCAAGAGCTTGTAACACTCCAAAGAGAAAGGAACAATTTAAATCGCATCATATGACCCCTTTAAGTTGAAATGACTCGTACAGCCAATTTGATTGCAATTTGATGCAACTGAACTTAAGTTGAAGTTGTTGAATTTTTTATAGTGTAGTTTTGTTATAAATAAATAAATAGTAAAAAATTATTTCAACAAATTTAGCATCAATGCAGATGCTGCATCCACTGCATTTGCCATATGTTCTCACTGACACGCCCCAAAACACTTGAAGACTTTGTGGTGTCGCTCATGTGCGTTCGACTCGTTAATACAATCTTTAATAGAACTTTAATGTAGCCTACCTTTAGTTATTTTCACTTGTAGTAAATTTAGTACTTAAACTAACCAAAAATTAGAAATGTAACTTAAATATTTATACTGAAAGTACAACTGAATTTTCCAAATATTTTATTTAGTTATAATTAATATTTTATTTAATTTACATATTTTTTGTTCGTATCAGTTAACGATACTAACGCTACTGCAAATCTAAATATGTAAATGAGCGCAAACGAAATCTGAGAGCTAAGACAGAACAGTTCTTTCAAAATTGACATTTACAACGAATTCCTTCAAAGCGAAGACATACTTTTGGCAGCTGTTGCAGAGATTTATGAGCACAAGTGCTTGAACACACACACACTGGAACATGCACGGAAACGTATCAGTGGGTTTCATTAACTACTCAACACACACAAACAAACACACACCATTCGATATTAGTGTACTGCAGGCGGTAGGTTGGGCTGATTGATTAGTTTTGGGGCCAGAGAGGCCACAGGCCATGTGAAGATCAGGATGAGAGACCTATCGAAAATCACTATGGCTTCTTCCCTGCCTCCTGCTCTTCTCTTTCTCTCTCATCTGTGCATCATATCTGTCAATCTTGCGATCCTCCATTACTGTGACGGCCACCCACTCCCAGACTCGGAGAGGACCAGCGGTTACGACACTGTTTAGACACTTCGCAGATGGTGTTTAAAGCAAAACAGCTCATTTACTCTGACTTGAGGTCAATTATGTCCATTTTTATGTTGTTTTAATTTTAATTAGTGCTACTCGCAAGGGAAGCATCACTAACTGCAGTGCATAACATATACTGCATAATTTGTGCTCAGATATTATACGTCAAATTGTTGAGGAAAGATGTGCTATTACTTTTCAAAGCAATAAGTGGATGAAACAATCCTACAGATATACACTGAAGGAGGGACTCAAGAATGTCACAGAGACTTGAGGCCTGTTCACACCAAGGACGATAGTTATAAACATTTAATTATCGTTCTAATTCTGTGCTAATGATAACTACGCTGAAGAACGATATTAACTGTCACCGTCCTGCCAGCGGGACACCTAAATTTACTTCAATATATTACAACTAAATCCTAATCTAATCATGACAAACTATATATCGTTGGAAAGGTCTAATAAGACTCCTAAATAGATATTTTACCACTGTTAAAAATTATGTAGGAACAGTTATAGATTAATTTATGACAAGAGTGCACCTCAAAACATATACACTTTGTCACAAAAAATCTTTTTCGTTTCCTTTTCCCCTGTCACGTGCTTTAGTAATCATCATAAATGATATATCATTTGAAATCTTAAAAATTAAATGGGACATTGGTTTACCATAGAAGTCATACTTTGAATTCTTTTAGCGAGCTCCTCCCCCTTAGTGGGAGGTGTCATATTCTAAATGTTTTACGGTCTTTTAGAATCAAAACTTTTCATAATCTTAACAAAATACATATCGTTGGAAAGGTCTGAGTCTCAAGATCTATTTTGTGATAGAAGTAATATTGAGAGAGAAACTGATACATTTGTGACAGAAAAATGCATAAAAAATGAATGGAGTTTGGATGGCATCCGGTGGCTATTTGTGGTATAACGCCTAAACAAAATTGCATAGTCAAATTTTTATATCAACTTCAAATTTGGAACACAACTTATGTAGACATATGGCTTTAATTTTATAGCAATTTTGGATTGAAACCTATTTTGTAAAATATTTATTTTATATAAAATAAAAATATTACAGAACATTTTCTTTACAGTATATTTCAACTTCTATAACTTTATTATTTTTTAATGAAATTTTAATTCTTTTAAATTCTGCATTAATCTGCAGATTGTCTTCTTTAAAAAGAGACCAACCTTAGGTCTGTATTCAAAAGCGTTCTTGAATTATAACAATTTAAGTTTAAATATTGCACTTTCATGTCTATGGGGAGGGGGGACATGCCCTTTCACATTTCCAGGTTCCTTTCACACGGACACGTTTTCTACGTTGTTTGTGCTTTGATTTGAACGAAAACAACGTATCCGTGTGGTGCGGCTGACACAGAACAACATACGCTGTTTGCGTTCAGTGGATACTCTCCAAAATGGCGCTAGGGAGGAGACGAATTGTTGAATAAAGTTTTTTTTCTTTTTCTTTTGCTCACAAAAAGTATTCTCGTAGTTTCGTAATATTATGGTTGAACCCCTGATGTCACATGGATTTTTTTACCGATCTCCTTGCTATGTTTCTGGACGTTGATCGTGGTAGTTACCTTGCTGTCTATGGGAGGGTCAGAGAGCTGTCAGAATGCATCAAAAATATCTTAATTTGTGTTCCGAAGATGAACGGAGGACTTACGGGTTTGGAACGACATGAGGGTGAGTAATTAATGACAGAATTTTCATTTTTGGGTGAACTATCCCTTTAAAAGTATACTCACCAAATCACATACAATACTTGTTAGCCTGTGCTACCGCCCGTGGCCGCTGGATGGCAGTGTGGCGTCACTATCGTCGGTATGAATGCGTGTGAAGTTTGAGATGTTCAAAACACGGCCGTGGATAAAAGCGCATCTCGCTTCTTCCTCGCGCTGCACGGCTTCTGTCCCGTCCGTTTCTCCAGCCCAGGACAGCCACACCGGTGCTCCCTCAAATTTCCGAGGTGGCGCACGTGCCATTTCCCTCGGAGAGCGACCGAGTGTGGCTGTTTGCGAGATGAGTAAATCTGAGCGCGAGAGGAGCGCTGTGTGTTTCCAGCATGCCTAATTAAAACTCTCGAGCGCAGCGTGTGCGCGCGTCGCAGAGCAACGTGCGCTGAATATGGGCCTACATGCGCGGCGAACTTGGATCTGGGTGGTTGTGCATCACGAGATCTGTGCGCGTGTGGCTTCGTGATCTCCCAGGAGTCTCTGCAGAGCTCTGAGACCGCTGTAGAAACTGCCCCAGGATCCAGCACCAGCCCCGCACAGCTGCCACCGAGAAGTGCCAGGATATAGCACCCTGTGTAACACACATGCACACACACCAGGATATTTGCCTCTAAATTGGCTTGACAACATTCAGAAGTATTTGTAGTTATTAAGTAAATTAGGCAATGCATTCTCACTGGTTATGTGCGCAATGGAATACTTAACCCGATCTTTTCTATTCTATGTTTCTATTTGGCGTACTATTTATCCGCAGAAATCGACTTTGGCGTGCATAAGATACGCATTGGTTAGGTTTAGGAGTGTGGGGCAGGTGCGTATTATTTGCACGCCAACAAAGTGCATAGGCCTATCTATCATATGCACGCAGAACTGTTATTATTTGCAAGTCAAACACGTGCGTATCATATGCACGCTAAAGTCAGTTTCTGCGTATAAATAGCACACAAAATAAATAAAGGTTCCAAAAGCAATAAAGACCACTATTTTTAAGACTGTTGTCACATGACTATATCACGTTGCATGTGAGTGATGTCAGTTATCATCTTGGAAATAAATACAGTTATGTTGTATATTTAATTTATGTAAATTAGTTTTTGATGGTCATCAGAATAATAGATATCCTAAAATCTGTCTAATATCACTTCTGGTTCATTCGACACACTGGAAATGAAAGATTGCGTTGTTTTGTATTGAATTCTGCAGTTTCATCCTGTATAAATAATACTAGTATGCCAGTGTGCCACTGATCATAGTCAATATTCATACAAACTACAATGCAACGTTCCTTTGATTTTCATTTTTCTGATCTGCTTTTTGTGTAAAATGCCACGTCCAAACCTCTTACAGCAGGAATATTCTGTATTCGATGATGTATATTTGTAATATAAAGACAAATGTTTCATAAATGCCATAAATATCTTGATAGATTCAAAGCTCGTCACATGAAATATGCTTACTGTCATTTTTTGCATTAAAAGCAATTTAAAGCACTAAACCATTACTTGTGCAAAAGACAAATAAAGTTCCTTTCACTCTATTGTCTTTTGCTTCAGATAAAAGAAGTATAATTTCTTTGCTTCTCTAGAAACATACATATTCATATGACATTCATTTACATGCAAAACCCACTGGGGAATTCATTAATAGTCTCTTTTGACAAATATGCCTCTTGAACAGTAAAACGTAAATCTACCTGGTCTCATGTTTTACATCTGAAACAGACACAATATCATTGCTTATTTGAGAATGAATTAATTCACTTTAAGTCTAGTGTATTAAAGTTGTGCATTGTGTACATACATTAAAGGCCGTTTTATTATTCTGTTCAGCCTCATAAGGCAAATTATGCATGCATGCCAATAGAAAGTTGCTAAAGTGAACATTTCCATGCATGCACATTCAATTTACTTTGTATAAGTCTAGTGTACTGAACTCATGCACTGTGTACAGATATACATGAAATAGTTTGCGGCTTTTATATTCCATTCAGCCTCTTACTTATAAAGCAAATGTGTCGAATATATGCATATATGTGAACAGAAAGTTGCCAAAGTGCACATTTCCATGCATGTATGTTTTTGCACATGCACATTTTCTATGCATGCAAATGAAATGCACTTTGTATAGGTCTAGTGTACTGAACTAAACAAATATACATTAAATAGTTTGCTGCTCTTATATTCCATTAAGCCTCATATGCATAAGGAAAATGTGTCGAATTTATGCATGCTGACAAAGTACACAATATTTCCAAGAATGCACTAGCACGTTTTTGCACAGGTACATTTCCAGTGCCTGCAGATTAAATGCACTTTTTATAGTGTACTAAACTCATGCATTGTGTACAGTTATACATTAAACAGTTTGCTGCTTTTATATTCCATTCAGCCTCATATGCATAAGGAAAATGTGTCGAATAGATACATGCATGCATGCCAGTAGAAAGATGCCAAAGTACATATTTTCATGCATGCACATGTTTAAGTCGAGTGTAATAAACTCATGCATTGTGTACAGATATATATTCAGCCTCATACTCATAAGGCAAATGTGTGTCAAATATATGCATGCATGCATGCCAACAGAAAGCCGCCAAAGTGCACAACATTTCCATGCATGCATGTTTTCATGAGTGTCCAAGCCCTTGTTTGCCCATTAAATTCACCTGCCATGTTTGTGTCTGGTCCTCATGTCATATTATCATTGCACGTCCAGACTTGGCTTCGGGGAGGTGCAACGGTCACCTTACCGATCCCTGGCACAGGGAAGGGCAGCTGGGCACGAGTCGGCCTCCGCCACCCTATCGCTCCACAGGATGGAGGACCAGGGGCTGCAATTAGGAGGCCAAGGAGCCACTGCACAGCTCACCTGTCAGCCAGTGTCCCAACGAAGGCGCCGCAGGGCCGGCTGACACTGGCAGTGCTATGCCGCCCATGACAGGGCATCTCCATGCAGGAAAATCTCACTAACAATCCCCCCACACGAGCTGTCACTCAAACGCATCGCCGTGGCACGGCTGACCCCGTGGCCAACAGACTAGCAGACCCTTTGCTCAGACCAAACAGGTCACCACGGTTTGTACGACTTAGTCACCCTGACACAGAGTGACATTAACGACGGCCGCAGCGTGAGAGGGGGCCGAGTGGCTTCTCAATCATGAGGAGTTGATGATGAAACCTTAAAAAAGGCAGGAGACGATGAGGAGGAGGAGGACTGACCTGAGCTTTTGGCCGCATGCAAAGAAATGTTAGAAATGTCTCCATCTCAGGAAGGTTTTTTCTGCCGTTCACTGACAGCGTGTCAGGATATTCAGATGGCAGCTCAGACATGTGCTACCTGGAAGCCGGAGACAAAAAACTTGGCAAAAGTGTGTCAAAAACGTAGGAGTTTGGGACAGCTTGTAGAATGAATATTGTTGCATGCCGCGTGACAGCGCAGCGCTGTGGTGCAATCGGCACGCAAATATTTCACAGAGCAAGTTTAGTTTGAAACGTCGTGAGCTTTAAAAAAAAAAAGGGGAATGAAAAAGGGAAAACAACAAAAGAATATGTCAGGGACGGAAACGCAGCTAATTGGATTGTTTTGACATGCGCGCGCTGGCCGCTTCAAATGTAGCGAGCTTAATGTGTCGTTTGATTTACTGACGTTTGTGCTAATCTATTTAATTTTCTTTTAAGGGGGAAAGCGTCCACATGAATGGAGCGGCATGTTTTAATGTTGATTATCTGAAGACGAGGACAGGGACGGCCCAGGATGCTGAAGGGGAATATCTTCAGGTTATAAGCACGAGATCTGTGTGCTTGACAGGACTGCACCCCTCGCTAACCCTCGCTGGCCCGTTGCGCCATTCACGGATGTGGCCCGCTTCTTTAAACGTGTATGCACTGGCATCAGATCAAGCATTACTACATTTCTTACTGTCTGCTTAGTGGACCATAGAAGCTTATTTCTGCCACATGCAGGAAAAAAATAGGTTATTGCAATCTTACAATTTAATTTGGATTTATTTATATTGTATTGTATTTTATTTATTTTATTATTTATTTTTTTATTAATTGTGAGAAAAAAGTCAGAATTGTCAGATATAAACTGTAAATGGCAAAATTTAAACTCACAATTCAGACTTTCAGAATTCCAAGTTTATGTCTGGTGGTAGGTTAACTCGCATTCGAGAAAAATTGTGAGATTAAAAAGTATTTTTTATTTATAATTTTTTTAAATAATTATTTACTGTATTATTATTATTATGTGATGGGAACACAAAAAACTATTCTGACTTTTTCTCTGGCAATTGCAAGTTTATATCTCGTGAGAGCTTGTTAACATCTCACAATTCTGATTTTATTTTTATATTTAGAAAAAAAAGTCAGAATTGTGAGACATAAACTCGGAATTGTGAGAAAAATGTATGAGTTAAAGAATTATGAGATTAAAAAGTCAGAAGCAACAAACACAATTACACCTTTTTCCACACAATTGTGAGCATTTCACAATTCATAGCTACTTCTCAGAATTGCAATTCGGACATTCTTTCTCAGAATTGTGAGATATAAACTTGGAATTGCAAAAAAAAGAAGAGATAAAATTATGAGATAAAAAGATGCAATTACCTTTTTATTGGATGGCGAAAACACAAAACACATTTGTAACTGTTTTCTTGCAATTGTGAGTATCTCAGTTCGTAGCGACTTTTCTTCTCAGAATTGTGAGTTTAGCTATATTTCACGATTCTGAGTTTATATCTCGCAAATGTATCTTTATATATAGAAAAAAGTCAGAATATAAATATAAATTCGGAATTGAGAAAAAAATTATGAGATAAAGAATTATGAGATACAAAGTTGCAATTACCTTTTTTATTGAACGCCGGAAACACAAAACACATTTGTAACTTTTTTTCTTGCAATTGTGAGTATCTCACAATTCGTAGCTACTTTTCTTCTCAGAATTGCGAGTTTAGGCCTATATCTCGCAATTGCGAGTCAACATCTCGCAATCTTTCTCAGAAATGCAAATGTAGCTATATCTCACGATTCTAAATTTGTATCTCGCAAATTTAACTTGTATACTTATATATTTAGAAAAAAGTAAGAAAAAAGTAAGATACATAAAAGTTGTAAGATATAAACTCAGAATTGTGAGATAAAAAGTTGCAATTACTTTTTAATTTTTTGCAGAATTCCATGGCAGAAACAAGAAGCAGCCGTGAGTTTATATTTCACAATTCATACTTTTTCCTCACAGAATTGCAAGTTTATATCTGTCAATTCTGAATTTAAACATCAGAATTGTGAGCTATCATCTATATCAAACATTTTTTATTTTGTGGCGGGAATAAGCTTCTATAGTGTACTGCTCATAGAATTAGCATTAAAATGACCGGAGATGTTGTTGGCGGTGGAAGTTTACTGTTAGTCTGTCATTTGTTAAACATGAAGAGAGCTGCATAATTGACGTGTTATCTTGGGGGAAAAAAGTGAGTTCACTTAACCGCCCATTTTTGCTTCACAAACAGGTCCGTTACCGTATGCACGCGGTGCATTTGACTATTTTTCACATATTCAGATGCAGATTAAATGTATAAAGATCCATGCAGTCATTCCCCCTGGCGAAGGAGGCTCATCTCAGCCCATTGTTCTCTATCAGTAGACGAGGCAGATTCCTGTAATTAGCTGTCAGCGCAGAGCCCCACAGCAGCTTAGCGCTGTCCGCTCAAATCAAACTAATGAAACACAATCCCCTCAAATGTCCTGGATACAGATTTGTGGCAATACCGCACAAGGAAGCAAAGGAGGGGTGAGTGTTGTGGGCTGGCATGGGCGGGGGTCTACCTCATCTCCATCCAGAACTTCAAGATTCACAAACTGGGCTTGTTAATCCGTTAATTCGCCACATTTTTGACAGCCAATTAATAGGGGTACGGAGAGAGTGATCTGTGAGCTGGGGGTTGGAGGAGGTCGTTTGGGGTGACGGGGGAAAGGCCACTCTGGTGTCTGGGCTCATGTACCTCATGTATGCATTTACCGATGCCATTTTATGTCTCTTTCTATCCACCTTGTTTTTAACGTAAGAGCGGAAGCGTCCGTTTTAACTTGAATGTGCAACACTTCCGGTGTCATTCGCTTCAGTTATTAAGTTTGATATTGCAAACTTGTATTTCTAATCATATATATACACACACACACATAAACACACACATATATATATATATATATATATATACTGTATATATATATATATTATAGTATAACACACTGATTTGTAGCGAAAATAGTTTTACAGATTGCTGCACATTACCAATAGTGATAATGAATCGGAAGTCTCGCACATTGACAGAAAATGTCTTATTTCAGCATTGCAAAATAAGGTGGTTAAACATTTTCAGTCATGATTTTACAAGAAATACATCTTAATTCCCACGCCAATAATTTATAATAAAACTATATTTTTGTAGAACACTGTACATGCACACCTGTGCTAAAAAAACCTAATTTAACATCATGATCATCTCGCACAGTGTAATTTTCTTATTATCTTATATACGATAATTACACTGTATGAGATAACATTGATGTTAAATTAGGTTGTCATTTACAGTGTTTTACAAAAATATAGTTTTATTATAAATTATTATCATAAATTATTAACATCATTTAACATCATGGTCACCTCATAGGCATATATTTATATATAGATTCACACACTGATAATAGTTCATCTTGCTCATGACATGTTGCATTGTGCACTTTTTATATTTATATACAATGCAAATGCAGTATATGCTGATAAAAAAAATGTCAACTACAAAATCAAAATCTGACAGTTTTCCATGCATTATTAAGTTATTATATTGCTGCAAACACAATCATATAGAAGCCTTCAGTTTGCTTACACTCGACTATCGTATCTCACAGGAGACAGATCATGAGCGCTTAAATGAGGCTCTAGGCTATATTACTTGAGACAGAAATATGTATTCCGATTAATGTATTTAACTATTTATTGAACTTTGACGTCTTTTATCATACTGCTGTTGCTGCTCCAAATCATGCATAAAACACTACTAAACCGTGGTAAAAGGACTTGATTTTCTCCTGTCCTCTTGGTTTATATGTCCTCACTGCTATGCAGCCCCGAGGGCATTAAAAACAACCGGCAACCAGAAAGCGCAGAAGAGCAGGGCAGCTCACTCATCCGTGACCGAACAGGCCGATCGGATACAGGACAGCAGGACACAGCCTGCGGGCACAAACTCACAGAGATGAGTCACTTAATGCACTTATACGATGACCTATATGAATATATGCACTCTTTAATTACCAAAAACACCCGATCACATCTGATCTCTTAATGAAAGATATGCTTCATAGCCGTATATGCAGGAAATTTAAATGCGGCTCTTTTAGCTCTTTGATTGTTTGACAGACCCTGAGCTGGAGGTATAGAAATATGCAATAGGAGTGACAGCAAGGACTTATTAATTTGATCTATTTAAAATGCACGTCATGTTATGGTAATATATGCCGTTTATGTCGTAGTGAATCTCCCATGTCAGGATTTGCATGTCTACTGATTGTTCCTTAAGTCAGACACATACAGACTGCTACAGGGGGAAAATGTTATTTCAACAGGGAAAACCAAACTTATACTTTAAAACAAATGAGGTAAAAAGATTACAGTGCTGTATTCACACTAACAGAACAAACACTAATGCAACACTTCAGAGGCGTTTAAATCTGAAGGGAGATGGTGAACTGAATTGGCCGCTACAGACAGAGGGCATGATGGGACACGGCAACGCATCATTTCTCATGCGTCACTGTCAGGCATCATTCGAGCGCATGACCTCTAAACACAGATATCCGCATCACATTACTGTGTGTGAGTTTGAGTGTGTTTGTGTCAATCTAGCTGTCATTCTAACCTGTACATATTTTTTTATTTTAGATTAAATGAAATAAAATTAATTTTAATTTAATTTAATTTAATTTAATTTAATTTAATTTAATTTAATTTAATTTAATTTAATTTAATTTAATTTAATTTTAAGCATTAGAACTGACATTAAACATCAACTGGCTGAATCATATTTAATTTTAATTTAATTTTTGATTATTATTATTTTTAGCCAGAAAACAGCTTACATAATACAGCATGGGAAAAATGTCACAACAGCACATTACATTTTTAGTAATATTATAATATCATTATTAGTAGTAGTATTGTGTGTGTGTGTATATACTGTATATATATATATATATATATATATATATATATATATATATATATATATATATAAAATTAAGATTTTATAATTTTAAAGTCACACTTTTGACTTTTTGAGATTTATGTTTATATATGTACATATTATTTTAATGCATAATAAGTTCACCTATCAGCTAAATTAAAAAAATATCTACTTGATTTATTTTCCAGTTGCTGATTGCAGCTTGTGTTCCCGCGGTAAACAGGTTGCTGCCACCTGGACGCTGCAGGTAAAGTGGCTTTTTAACTTCCTCATTACCGTCATGATGTGGCTGTTTAACCGCGGCCGCAGCCTGTCTGTCCACCTGCTCGTAAAGGAAACTGGCCGGCCCTGCTGCTCTCTAATGGCTGCAGATTAGAGTATTAGCATTACAGCACTCGGGACAGGCCTGCTGGCTCTCAGCTCGCCTTCATTACGCAGACTGTGAGTCAGCCAAGGGCCCCTAAATCATTTACCATACGGGGACTTCAGCACATGACTGCTGCGGTTCTGATATGTTTACCATGTGCAACATGGGTAGAATTTAAGTGAAAGCACACCTGTTCATTCATGTATTTAAAAATAAAAGTTATATATATATATATATATATATATATATATAAACACTCACACACACACACACACACACACAGACCAGGGTTATTATAGTTAACTAAAACTAAACCTGAAACTAAAAACATTTTTGTTACTAAATAAAATAGACATTAACTTCAGAAAAGAAGGTAAAAGAAATTCAGCTAATTGCCAAGGCAGTATTTGTCATTTTATTGTAGTTTAATATGATGTACTAAAATAACAAAATATTAAACTAAAATAAAAATGAATAAAAACTATATAGACATAAAAACTACTTAAAATGACAGAAAAGCAAAACTACTAAAACTTTAACTAAAATTAAAAGGAAAATATGAAATTAAAAACAAATGTAAAATATTAATAAAAACCATAACAGCTACAAATATTACTAAAATAACACACATGCATGTGTAAAATAAAACAAAAAATAAATAAAACTGAATACAAAGCATCAAAAGCACAAGTTAAAATTATTATTATTTTTTATTTATTTATTTAACAACGACAACAAGACAACAACAACAAAATAATAGTAATAATAATAATAATAATAATGCATCTTGGATATTTAAGTCATAGTTAAAAAGCCAAATTAATTTAATTGATTACACAATAAACAAATATATTACAATAAAAATAAATAAAAAAGGTTTTTGTATTTATTTATTTATTTTTGAATCCCCAATGCTATATTATGTAAGCTATTTTCTGGCTAAAATAAAATAAAATAAAATTTTAAATACACATTTGATAATAGTTACAATATATGTACACATGTTAACAATCAAATTAGCTTCTTAGGCACAAGAAGTCTGCTGCTTGCAAAGATTTTAAACCGTTCTCTTATTCAAGACTAAATCAAAATCTAAAGTTAAAAAACCTTCAAAAGTCTAATTTTGAAAGTCTAACATTTGTGTGTGATGTATTTGGAAATATCAGTCTCTTTTGAGTAAAATCTCATGTGCACTCGGAAACAATAAAGTTATCCAAACCACGTAAGAGCTTTGAATCAGGATGCTGCCTTAGAAGACAGCAAGGCAGCTCGAGAGATTTTAAAACAGAGTTCAAGTTTGTTTCAAAATGTGCTGCTAAAAATGCGTCTTATTTTAGTCTTGCACTCTAAAATAATTCGGAAAAGCATTTAGGCATGTGTGTGTGAGTGAGTGTGATGAGCATCCTCTCATGGAGCTGTATGGAAGCATGCCTGTCTCTGTCTCCCTGTCTCCTGAAATTCCTTCTGGGTCAAAACTAATTGGTGCAGCTGCAGGAGAGGCTGGGGTCAGATAATGACCACGAGTGCTCGGAGCGCTCAGGCATGAACGGGCCGGCACCACCGACCCACTCCGCTGCATCGTCACATGGACCGCAGAGACAAAGACAACAAGAATGAGGAAAATGAGGACAGATGGGAAGCAGGAAAAGAGCTTAGAAGGTCATTCTTTTACAAAATAACCCATCTACATGTCGTGAAGAAGTACAAAGTCCCGTGAGATGCCGTCAAACGCAGTCCGTTCTTAATGTAAATGCATTCATTGTCCCTCTCGAACTCCTTGCTTTGACTTCCCTACAGTTGGGCCCTAAAGCTTAAGGGGCCCACAGCAGCAGCTCTCCAAAAACATGTAAATCTCTGAAACACCGCAGGAAGCATATGGATGAATATATGAATAAGAAAAAGCTCCACCCTGACATTTACACCACAGGACCTGAACCGGATCCTTTTATGATATTAATAGAAACTTGAGCTTATCATAATGTTTCCTCAGGGTCTGTCGTGGAGCTGAAGGGACAATACAACAGCTTTTTTAGGAAGCATCTGGCACTGGCTGTGCTGTAGCTTCTTAAATTGTCGTCTTGCAGAAGTAGCAAGGCCTCTGAGTATGACGGTTCGTTTTTGGGAAGTAAAAAAAAACAACACTAGGCTAAAATAAAATAAAATAAGTAAAGTAAAAAAATTAATTCTTAATAATTCTTTAAAAATTCCTAATAATAATAATTCTTGTTGGATATTTAAGTCATAGTGAAATAGCCACAAATTAAAGGAATTAATAATAATAATAATAATAATAATAATAAAAGTAATATAAATGTACCATGATGACTTTTTTTTTGGAATCCCCTATGCTGTATTATGCAAACGGTTTTCTGGTTATAAAACTAAACTGAACTAAAATAAGGGACACGGAAAAATAGTTTCAAAATGAAACATAACAATTAGGTTGCAAATAAAACGTACAAAGCATCAAAAGCACAAAAATTGAAATAATATCAATAATAATTCTTAATAATAATACATTCTGAAGATTTATTATTGGATAAATTGGATATTATTGGAAGTCATAGTTAAAGAGATACAGATGACTTGAATTAATAAAAAATAAAAAAAGTTTTTGTAATGTACTAGGATTTTAAAAACATTTTTCAGTCCCCCATGCTGTATTATATGATCTGTTTTCTGGTAAAAAAAATATGAAAAAAAGAAAAGTCACATTTGATAAGTTACAATTTAAAAATTCATTAATGTATATTTGCCATTACAGTCTTATTGGATATTTAACTGAAACAGCCACAAATTAATTAAAAACATATATAAAATAAAAATGAATAATAATAATAATAATAATAATAATAATAATAATAATATTAAATTAAATTAAATTAAATTAAATTAAATTAAATTAAATTAAATTAAATTAAATTAAATTAAATTAAATTCTTACCGCAAAATCAACTGGCATACTGGTCTATTATTGTGGTATGATTAATTTTATATTCACCCGCCCCCGCATGACTGGCAGTGACTGGTCATTTTACATGTCAACCAGATGGTCCTTTCCTGTCTAAGTGGGCAGTTCTTGACCAGAATAAGTTGGAAAATTTGATGCTGATGGTCTCGTATTTAAACACCTTTGCGGGATAATTGTTGTTTTAAAGATAAAGCATGCATTCCTATTTTAGATAAGACTAGAGCAGCTCCAGCGCTCTAATTTCTCAAACGTCCAAGCCTTTCGTCTCTGAGAAGCATGCATGATCAGTCTGCGGTTGAAAGTAAATAAAAGCCCATGTGCACATTGGGAAAGGTCAGAAGAGAGGCCTGGAAGCAGCTGAGCTCTGCATACCTGCGAGGCCTACAGGAAGAGCAGGAGGAGAAGAGCATGAAGATCCGCCGTTCAGCAGCAACTTTACACCAGCAGACATCAGAGGTGTCAACATCAGCACGCACCACAAGAAACACCCTCTTTATCCGTCCCATATGTGTGCGCTTCTGGGGTCCTTCTGCAAGCCATCAGGCGATGAGCCAGACCTCAGAACTGGATTGTGTGACTGTTTTCAGACAGAAATAAAGAAGTGCAGATATTCATATACTGTACAGTATGTTTTACAGGTTACTACACACAGCAGTTGCACTGGCATGCCACTTGTGGAATTTTCCTTCTGTTGTCTCTATGGCTATAGAACAAGAGAATCTGATTTTATGTGATCCACAACTAGTCAACTTGTACACAACTAACAGAGCAAACACACAGAGTTTTAGTGCCATGGACGTGTTAATGCTTCTTCGGAAGAAGAGTTAAAGCGATAGTTCACCCAAAAATATATTTTGAAGAGTAAGGGTACTTAAACAGTTGCTGGCCAGCTTTGATTTCCATAGTTTGGAAAAATTTAATGGAAGACCGTGGGGACCAGAAACTGTTTGGTTACCAACATTCTTCAAAATATCTTCTTTTGTGTTCAGCAGAAAAAATAAATGTATACAGGTCTGGAACAACATGAGGGTAAGTAATTTTTTTAATGAACTGTCCCTTTAAACACACATTTGATTAGAAGAGTTACAATTTAAAACAATTCATAAATGCATATCTGACAGTAAATTCTTATTTGATAATTAAGTCATAGTGAATCAGCCACAAATTAATTGAATTAATAATTTTAAAACAAAGTTTTCGTAATGAAACATGATTACATCTTTTTGAAACTCGTATGCTGTATTATGTAAACTTTTTTCTGGCAAAATAAAAAAAAATAAATAAAAATAAATAAATAAAATAAAATAAATAAAAATAAATAAAAATAAATAAAAATAAATAAAAATAAATAAAAATAAAAATAGAATAGAATA
>NW_015506385.1:118690-154821 GCF_001515645.1 Sinocyclocheilus grahami
TATATATATATTTACAAGTTAATAAATCCAGTTATAGAACACACACAAACCTAAAAAAAACATAAAAATTATAATACTTAAGTTAAAAAGCTCAAAACCACAGCACAATCTAAAATGAAAAGAAATAAAAAACAATCAAAACATAGAAATTAGAATACAAAAGTTGAAAACAAAGCACCAACAAAAATCACAGCACAAGCTAAAATAAAATAAAATATTTATAAGTTAATAAATCTAGTTAAGGAACACAAAAACTTTTTAAAAAGACATAAAAATTACAGTATTAAAGTTGAAAAAATACCAAAATCAGCACAAGCTAAAATAAAATCAAATGAAATAATAGTAAAACAAAACAAGAACATTTACAAGTTGATAAATCTGATTTTGAGAAAGATGCTTGATTTTGTCATTTTAAGTCGACTCGATGAAGTTAAACATCTATAAACACATCCACACGTCGTCCAGCGTGTGTTCCTGGAGGTGCTGATGGGAAACTCAGAGAGAGCACATTTCAGATAATAACACACCAAACCGCCATATCCAGCTGACCCTGCTGCACTTCACATAATCAGCTCAAATTCGTTTTCTTTCAGGTAAGATTAGGAAGCTCTTTCCTCCGGCCTTTGGTGAGCGAGAAAGCCTTTTATGAGGAGGCTATTGCAGCGGGAAGTCGACGGAAATAACATACATCTTTTGCTTACTTCAAACAGCTCCGTTCTCCAGTATTTACCCAGGTAAACGAAAGGCACAATGCGTTTATTTCGACAAAAATTAACTCAAAAGGCAGCTCGGTGTCAGTCACAATTTAGCGAACGCTCTAGCATCTGATTGATCAAAGAACAACGCTGGCTAGCCAGGCTTCCCGACACTTCACGCCTTCTCCCAACCTTTGATAATTAAGAAGCCTTCTGAGGGGCAAAAGCTAAAAATATTCACCTGCAGACAAAGACTCTCAACCTACATTGATGTCTGTCAGTAGGCAATAGGCTAGGTTGCATTTAATGGACAGAGACGTCGAGTATCCAACCCTGGTTGGTACGAAACACACTAGCCGGGGCTAAATAAGGTGGATATTGGAGGGAAAAATGGGTTTTGAAGATGAAAGTCCAAATGGAGTCTTGAGAGAGAGCTGATGGAGTGTGTTGACCGCCTAAAAGTAGTCATGGGGAAACAAGCACGGCTATTAGTGTCACTGGTGGCCTTGAAATGGCCAAACAAAATTACGGTTTGGGCGAGGGGTGGTTGGATTCGGATGCGCTCGCTCCATTATTTGTTGAAGAACTAGAGCAGTGCTTTATGGGAGTGTTTGTAGTGTGACTGTGAGCTCGGGAAGGTTTTAAGATAATGAAAGTTGGAAAGAAAGAAAAAGAGGCTCGTTTTAGCGGGTGTAATGTTGATGTATAAGTGTGAGAATCTATAACATGCGTTCATGTGCAAGAGACGACGACAGAGCGTCATACCTGGAGGAATCTGGCAGCGTTCACATTCATCACAGTGCCAAGCTCTTCACTGGCAAGTATCCCAAGTTGTGGAAAAATGGCAAAACATGATTAAACATTGTTTATGTTTACATATGTTCTAGCAAAAAAAAAAATGGTGCATCCGAATACACTGCTTTTTATCAGCCACCATTTACTTGTATAGAGCATGATCCACAACTAGTCAACATGATTACAAACACAACTGAAGACAAAGCAAAGACACAATAAATAAAATAAAATACATTTACAAGTTGGTTCATCCAAGTTTAGGGAAAAAATATAATAGTAAATTTGAAAACAAAGCACCAAAAACAACACAAGCAAAAATAAAATAAAATAAAATAAAAACCAAATTGGTTCATTAAGGTAAGGAAAATAATGCAAAATAATAAAGTTAAAACAAAGCACCAAAACACAGCATAATACCATAATGTAAAAAAAATTAATAAAATATTTACAATTAAATTGATTAATCCAGTTAGATTAACATTTCATATATACTGTTATGAAGAAAAATAGAAACTGAAGTAATGTGAGAGTCGTGTAATACAACTAGTCAACATGAATACAAACATAATGGAAAACAAAGCATCAAAGACACAAAAATAAAATAACAATTTTAAAACCCATTAATTGGAATACTAAAGTTGACAAAGCACCAAAAGCACAGGACAAGCTAAAACAAAATAAAATAAACTAAGATAAAATAAATGAACAAATTATTTCATCCAGTTATCGAATAAAAAAATTCTATATTACATTTGAAAATAAAGCATCAAAAACACAGAAAATGGAAAAATACAATAACGTAAAATCAAATAATACTAAAAATAAATAAAAATAAAATCGAGTTGATGTATCCAGTTAAGCAACACAAACACACACAACATCACAAAAGATGGGAATGGGAATATTACAGAGAGAAAGCTGGAGCATCAATACCTGGAGATATTCTCTGTCTGCATTCACATTCATTCTCAATGGCAGTCGCTCTTCACTAGAGACTGTGGGAAGAGAGAAAAAAAGTGTCAAAACATCTACGGTACAGTTTGATTAAACATTTGCAATTTGTATGTTCATGCAAAAAATGATTGCATCAGAAAACACTGTTTTTTTTTAATGGCCATCATACCTCCAGTGGCGAACTGGACCACGATATCCAGCCAATCCTCGAGCCCTTGTGTAGGATCAGCTGAATTCTGAGATTGATGACTGGGCAGAAAGACCCTGAAGGCCTTTGACCTTTGGCCTAATGACCGTCTTCCCTAAAGGCTTGACTTGACTCTGGCCCAGGAGCACACAAGCTCAGCAGAATCATCTCCTCCAGCGTTTGTGCTCTCAGCATATCACTGTGTTCATGTAAAACCACCTCAATACAAACCCAGCGCTTTATATATCAGATCATTCCACTGTCATGTGCAGCTGTAAATATTTGTTGTACCACTTGGGAACAAACTACATCTTATTTTGATATTTTACTATTACTAGTAACTCTTTAATCATCAAATTTACAAAAAATAAAGGAATATTTTCTGAATATTTACTCACCCCATGTCATTCCAAACCTGTATGCTGTATTTCTTTCTGTGAAACTCAAATTTTTTTTTTTTTTTAAGAATCCTCATGTAGCTTTTACACACAGTAGTTAAATCACAAAAAAGAACTAAATATACAAATAAAACACAAATATAGACAAATAAACAACTAATAATTAGATACAAATAAATAAATAATACAAATAAAGACAGGTAAATTAAATAAAATGTTACAAACCAAAAGATTTTTTAGGTTGCACTTCTAAGAAAGTTCTATAAGTTTTTTTCCTTTTACAAGGAATCATTCTGAATGGACCTTTTAAAAATATTTCACCTGTTTTGTGTTCATCTGCTTCTCCCATTTGCTGTTTTTACTTTGACTATCACTCTGTATTAATACAATATTTATTACAAGATATACTGATAAATGTAATAACTTCAATGGTATGAGATGACTGGATGCTTTCAATTGATATCCTATTGAACCGTCACCAACTGAATGGTCAAACTATTTAAAATGTAGTGAATTAAACAAATATATAATCAATTAATACTTAAATTAAAAAAACTCAAATTTGATAAAATTACATAAAAAGTTAAAAACTAATATATATATATATATGTATATATATATATAAATCTAATAAATAAAAAGTAAATAGCTAAATAAAAAATCTCAGACATAAAAATCGAATAAATAAATACATAGATATAATAAAAAAAATAGATAAATAAATAGCTAAAACTCAGATTTATTGATCATAGCAGATTTGTGTGCACTAAAAATAGGGCACAATATACTGTATAATTTGAAGGAATTTTTCCCGTATTTATTTTTTACAGGTTTTTACAGTTTTACCAGTGTTTTGAATTTCACACTTCATTGCATTGTGTTTTAGCGTTAACAGAAATGTCCATAAAATGTATGGATAATGTGTGTAATGAGCTGCCAGTACTTTTTCTGTTATTTTATGGATTTATTTTTTTACAGTGTGCGAGCTGTTGAATCAGGACTGTTGATCATCATCAAACTCACTGGATCCAGTGCACTGTAAAAAAAATTCTGTAAAATTTACGGTAAAAAACTGGCAGCGACGTTTTAGGTTTTAAATTTACAGTTAAATACCGTAATTTCATTAGCTGATATAATGTTAATATACCAACCTGTTGAAGTACCGAAATCTGTTTTGTACCTTTGTAATACACTGATAACCACCAAAAGCAGGTGGTGATGAGAAAGTCACATGATGAACCAAAGCCCATCACAAGCAGCTTTTAAATAATAACATATATAGAAGGTGCACAGTGTCATTCACACAAACACTAAACACCATCACGGTAACACACGAAACTGAAATAATGCAATAAACATTAATTTAACAACATTAGGTGTAACACACAACCCTAATATACAAAACTGATAAGAAAAAACTAAGAAGAAACAGTTATTTCAACAAAAAAAACATCAAATTTGAAATGTAACGCAGGGAATTCTGGAAATGTCAATTTACGGTTATTCACTGTAAATTATACGGTATTCTTCACTTACAAAAACGGTATACTACCGTAAATTTACATGTAATGTTCAATACCGTTTTTCACTGTATATAGAAGGGGAATTTACCGTTAACCATTTAACAGGTTTTTACTGTAGCATTTTTACAGTCTTTTACCGTTAAATTCACGGTCATTTTTACAGTGTAATGGATCCCTCCAGCAGCTGGGTTTCCTAAAGCCTCCCAGAAGCTTCCAGCGCATGTTCAGGTTTGCAATCACACACAAGCGAAGCTCCTGCCTGAAGATCAATGCAGCGCTGTGACTCTGATGAAGGCCTTCTCTCCGGCCGCGGATGCACGGATCAGCGAGGCCTTTGAAGTGGCTCTTTCAGACGGGGTGAAGCGGTGTGCTTGAGGAGGTGATGAACGAGCTGATGAGAGGTAGAGTGGAGGAGACGAGCGAACGCCTGCACCAGCGTCAGCTACTGGACGTCTGGTCAGGAGGAAACGCTCGTAAATCACGTCACCGGAGCCGCTGACCTCCGGCCCGTACCAGAGGTGTGAGAGACATGCTCATCTTCTGCTCTTACACTCCATCTGTACTCAGGACACATGAGGGATTTATCTTCATCATTATTTAATAATTTACAAAATGCAACCATCTGACTTCAGAAGGGCTTGGGCCCACAGACTGATGGACGTTGCATGGGATTGTACTTGAAATACAAGTTACTGCATATGATTACATTACATTTAAAAATGAAATTTCCTGAATTTCACTGGTCACAGAGCACAAGCCTTCTCCAATTACTTCTGGAGATTCTCACTTACACACAACCGAAGGCAGATTCACAAGATCACAGACACAAAAACAAACAAACAAACAAACAAGAGAAACAAATCAGGTCTGACACAGAGAGTGAACTAAATAAAGCACTTTGTTCATTCATTTCCTAAAATAAAACTGTTAAAAATAGTCTGGCATAAAACAATTTCACTCTTTTAAATGCAAAATAACTCGCCCGATTTCATTCATAAATTAGACTTTACTATTTAAATAAATAAAAAAGCATGTAGGCTGTATTTTTTTTATGTTAAAATTAAAGGACAATTTTTAAAAATAATTTTCATGTAGCTTTTACATATGGTAGTTTATAGTGACCACATCAAGGTACAAAAAACACCATAAAGGTACAAGGTACAAAAATACATAAATAAATAAATAAATAATGGCTAAAATAAAAAAATAAAACTAATATTTATATAAAAACAAGATAAATAAATATATATGGATACAAATAAAAACTAAAAGTTAAACAACTAATATTTACATTAACACAAAATTGACAGATAGATAGATAGATAGATAGATAGATAGATAGATAGATAGATAGATAGATAGATAGATAGATAGATAGATAGATAGATAGATAGATAGATAGATAGATAGATAGATAGATAGATAGATAGATAGATAGATAGATAGATAGATAGATAGATAGATAGATAGATAGATAGATAGATAGATAGATAGATAGATAGATAGATAGATAGATAGATAGATAGATAGATAGATAGATAGATAGATAGATAGATAGATAGATAGATAGATAGATAGATAGATAGATAGATAGATAGATAAATAGATAAAATGGATTAAAAATAAAAAAATTAACTAACATTTAAAAAAAAAAAACAAGATAAACAAACAAGATAAACAAATTAATTAAAATTATTAAATTGAAAATAATAATAAATGGCTTAGTAAATTAATAAAGTGAAAAAATACAGGTAATCTGATAATATGAATTGCACTCGCTTTACTGAGAAGAAGTGAAAGTGAGAGAACAACTACTAAGGAAAAATAAAAATATCTATCTATCTGTCTGTCTGTCGTTCATTCTCTATCTATCTATCTATCTATCTATCTATCTATCTATCTCTTCGCAAATATGTATCTGCATTGCATACATCAGATGTGACACTGAAGTGATGCCTGCTAAAATTCAGCTTTTCATCACAGAAATAAATTACATTTTACAATATATTCAAATAGAAAAGAGTTCTTTGAAATTGTAATAATATTTAACTATTTTTCTGTCTTTTACTGTATTTTTGAACAAATAAAGGCAGCGTCGGTGAGCAGAAGAGACTTCTTAAAAAACAATGTTAAACTCTAAAGTGCTAATTATGTGTAAACTGAAGAAGCTGTGACATGATCTGTACTGTGTGACTGAACCGACACAATAAACAAACGAACAAGACTGGTAAGGCCTGAAATGGAAAATACTGAATTCACTTCTCCAAATGTGTATTCCTGTCATCTCGGCAAGAAGACAACAAAGCAAACACCTGATGAAAGCTGCGGCCTCCTGTACCTGGACATCACGTCTGAGTCTGTGTGTCCTTGTGCACATCTCTGCAGCTCATCCACCTTCTCTCCCGCCAGCCCACAAGACACGGGTGGAGGAGAGAGAGAGAAAAAAACGTTTGGGGCAAAAAAGAGAGAAATAATTGGATTCCCAGCTTCCACCTCCTCCTTCCCCACGTGTCGGACACCCCTAATTAAAGAGAGTCAGAGAAAGCCTGGAGAAAAAAATCTGCTGTTTGGATTGAACAAAAAAAATGACCGGCAACATATTGTCTCCTTCACGTCCACACGGGCTAATAACAGCTAGTGGCTGCTGCACAAGAACGAGAAGGCGTCAAAACCTGGCAAAGTCACTCATTCATAAAATCTCAATGTGTGACTATAGCTCTAATTACAACCCACGTCGGCCTCAATTAGACCACAGCTTTTCTCTCCGCGTTAACTCTTAATTAATGTATTGGCGGTTAATTACAGGTTTTGCGAGAGGGGCTCTGTCAGACGGTCGCTGCTTTTCTCAGCGTGAGGTTCTTTACATGAGCTCCGTTCCAAAACCCAGCGAGCGGCCTACATAGACAGCTGCCTTCTAAGACGCCATACTAACACAAATGGAACTTCATAAATGAGTGAGTTTAAACACTCTACAAGTTAAAAAAAGTGGAATGGAAGGTAGAATCGAGTCATGATTGATTCCAGTTGAGTTTAACATTAGCATATTTTAAGCTTATGATACTCTTAAAAGAATAAACACCCATAGCAAACATAGCGGGTGTGTATTGTCAACATTTTTCAGTGTTGAATGCAAAGTAAATTAATTATGAAGATTTTTTTTCCCACTGAATGCCTTAGAATAAGGCAATGAAGTTGGTTTCTGAAGATAGACTTTAAGCCAGTGGATTTTAGAACAGAGACAGTTTTACAAAATTGCAGTTTAATTACAAAAAATAAAAACAGTTTTACAAAAAATCATTTGATTTGATATATAATAATAATAAAAAAAAAAATTCTGTAAAGGTGCTTTGCAACAATTTGTATCGCGAAAAGCGCTATACAAATAAACTTGAATTGAATTAAAACTTGAAGAAATATTTCTCTGTACAGAATTAAATAAAATTATACTATAATAAACAACACTCACTACTAGTCTGCCTGTCTAAAAAATAAAATAAAATCACTTTTCAAACAAACATGCATGTAAAATCTGTATCTTTATTTTAATTTAAATAACATTTAAATCTGATTTAAAATCTTATAATATTTTATCAATATTTCTCAGTACAGAATTAAATAAAATTATACTAATGAACACTACTAGAATGCCTGTCTATCAAAAAAAACAAAAAACAAAAACACCTTTGAAACTCACAAATGCTTGAAGAAACACAAACGGAGTATTTCCCCCCAGATTTAAATAATATTCTAAATATATTTTAATAATATTTAAATCTTATAAGATTTGATTAATCTGATTACAAATCTGATAATATTTCATCAGCATTTCTTAGTATAATGAAATACAAGTAGGCCTATACTATAATAAATAGCCAACTCATTTCTAGTCTGCCTGTAAAAAAATTTATAAAAAAAATAAATAACTTTTGAAACTCAAAACAGCTTGAAGAACCATGTATGGCCTAAAAACTTTGTTTTTATTCAGGTTTCAATAATATTTAAATCTGATTAAAAATCTTAAAATAATTGATCAATCTGATAACAAATCTGATAATATTTAATCCTTATTTCTCAGTATAGAATTAAACACATTTATACTATAAGTAAATATTTCTCACTACTCCATTTGGAGACATTTTTTCCCTGACCCTTGCCACAATGCATTCTGGGATTGCCTTGTCGGTAAGCATGGGTGCCTCATAATCAAGGCATCTTAACACATCTTTCTTAACAGGTGCCTTTTAGACCAGATTCGACCCAATCATTATTTCCCTAATGCAACCAGGCCTTTCCGGTTTACTCTTGCACATTTCGTGTCTTTTTAAGGCTGTCTCTCCATTGTCTTTCCCAGTTCTTGGAAGCGTCGATGCGGACCAGGCACCATTTTACAGCTCCTGGAAAAGCGAGCGAGGTCGAGAACAAGAGATCAAGAGAAACGCAAAAGACATCGATAAGAGAAGGAGCGAGTGGGGGAGAAAGAGGTGGGAGATGGAAACGGGCGAAAGAGGAGAACAAAGCGCATGTGAAAGAGAGCAAGAGTGAGAGAGGAGGTGCGAGGGGGACGTTTGTATGTGTGTTCGCGTCGAGGAGAAAGAGTGACATCCAGAAAAGCGAGGAGAAGCTCAAGAGAAGAATGAGCGCGCTTCCTCCTGCGCGCCTTCCCATGTGTTAATTACACATGTAAGGCCTATTATAACCCTGCAAGGACACCTGCTGACTGGGAAAATGAAGGCGGCGGACTGGAGCGGCTCTCGAGAGCCACACTCTCACACCGACTAAAGATAATAGTTTCCCTCCTGCATGTTCACAGGCCGTGGTAACAAACTCTGGAGACGTGCAGAACACGGTTAGCATGGCAATGCGGATCCGTAAAACTACCTCGAGCAGAGCCTGGTGTTTCATTTAAGGCGTGCGACTGTTGTTAATAGTGCGATCGGACTCGATACGAGACGAGACGAGACGAGAGTGAGTGAAAGTCAGGCGGCTATGAGGACGAGTGATATAAGGAGTCTAAACGAGCAATGAACAGCAAGCTGCTTTACTGGAAATTACGCATATCCACACAATAGAATCATTTATGAAATCCGAATGGTGTTATTTAATCGTTTAGACTTACGATTTACACCTGCTGATGATGATAAAAGCGGTGAAAGAAGAAAAAAAAATTCCCACAGATGTGCATCGAAGAAGGGATTGAAGCCATAGAGATCAATGAGACTCAAAGAGGGATGCCTTTTTAAGAAGCCTTAGCAACACCCTAGCAACATGACTGTGAGTTCTGCAAAGACAAGCAAGACTCACATTTTCAGCAGAAAATCTTTCATATATATATATATATATATATATATATATATATATATATATACATACACACACACACACACACATGAAAGCATAATGATTAATTGCACTTGAAGTTGGTTTAAAAAGTTCTCTATTCTGATCCGCTTCCCTCACAGCAGGGCATGCTGGGATAGCACTCGGCCTACATCCTGCCCCGGGTCACGTCTTCATAAATATTCATGACGGGATTTCACAGCTCGCTCTGTATCTACAGCAATCAGAGGATGTAATTCATTAATTCATTTTTTAAGACTTGATCATGTGACTTGTTTTAAGACATGCATTGTTAAGAATGAACAATAAGAGCGATGAGCTTGTTTATCATACAGATCAAACGCATCAGCCGACTCTTAATAGCAAACCTTCAAGGACAAACAAAGCCTGAAATAAGAGCGTGAGGGTTTAACTCAATGTCTTTGTTTTGAAACAGCACAAGGCCATCTGAAAGCTCAGCGTGATGGAGAGGAGATCTTGTATTCTCCTGAGCTTCTCTTCATAACGTCTGTTAATCTACACAGCTGCAGGCTGCGCAACTGACCTCCTTTTCTGTTTGATGGCAGAAAATCACTCGCTAAAGCTTTGATGAGTATGAGTACAGTTAGATCCGAGTACACAAGAAGGGCCAAAGCTAACATTAGATCTGCTGCATGTAACCATATGTTTGAGGCCAACAGAGATCATGCCTGGCCATCAAATGCTGATGCAAACCTGTATGCTTTAATTATTATTTTTTTCATGCTGCATCATCTTGTGAACCTGGCAGTTAGTACCTAAAAAAAAAAAAAAAATCACAATCCTAATAAAACAAGTAACATTAAGTTAAATGTAAATGAAATAAAATAATTAAATGAAAAATTCTAATAAAAAAACTTTCTTTTTCTATCCTATAAACTAAAATAAATAAAATAGTCTAATAAAATGAAGTACACAAAAGGACCATGATATTGTCAGTCATGCAATACTGTGGTAGCGTTTATGAAAATAATATTACTGTAAATTAATAAAATAAAGACAGTAATAATGAATGTGCATATGTATCAGTTAAAATGTAATCTTTGATTTGAAGGACATAAATCATACAAATAAATAATGTAAGTTAAAATAAAATAAAAAAACGATATAAAATTAAATAAAAAAATCTAAATAAAATCTTACTAAAATAGTCTAATAAAATTAAGTACAGAAAAGTACCATGATATTGACATAGTCATGCAAAACTGTGGTAGTATTTATGATAACTTAATAATACTGCTGTAAGTAAATAAAATAAAATAATAATGAATAATTTAAATAATTGAAATATTTTTTTTGTATCTATAACTTCTGATATTTAAACTATAGATATATATATATAAAAGCACATTCAGTTTTATCCAAAACCGATAAATGTGAATTTGCCAACATTTTACTACATATTGCAGCAGTTCAGAAATGGGTTTAAAATAATAATATTCGGTCATGTTTCAAAATAGCACAGCAACTACACTAAACCTGACCCTAAACTTAAAAAAAGGGCCACTGAATGGTTGTGAGCTGTTTTCTCGAGTGTCGTGACTCGTGTTTCTCAGGAGAGCTACTCGAGTGCTTTGCATCGCAAGTGCAGACAGTGTATCAGGTGCACTACTGAGCAAGTTTACTAAATGCACATATATGTGTGTATATATACATATATATATTGAAACATTTTAGTACATTTTTTTTTTTTAATTTTTGTTGTATATTTTAAAATAAATATATTTGAAAATCTATATTTTTACTGTATGGGTATGGCTGCTGAAAATTCAGAACATGTTAAATAACCAACAATAAACAACAAAAACAATTGAGGATTAAAAAGTGAAAATATTTTTACACTATGTACTCAAAAATAAAATAAAACTATAAAGAAACAAGAAAACAAAAAATAAAAACAATAAAATAAAGAGTGAATATACTGTACATTTAAATACACATTTTACACACAATTTTAAATAAACAAAAACAGGATGTCCATTATGCACTCACAAGTGTGAAATATTTTAGAAATTTATTTTATAATAAAAATAATGCAATATACCGTTTTAATGACTGGTTGGATAACTTTGGGCCCTATCTGTAGCTATTTGTGAATAAATGTTCTCAAGATGTCTTTGTGGCATTTTTAGCATTGATTATGTTGAAAGTCTTTCTACTTCTACATCACAAATCCCTTTTTTACAAGATTTTTCCATTACCACTGGATTGTCACGACAACAGGAAGAATCACATAAGGATGTGACAGAAATGTCGGACAAAATAAACAGCAGAAACATGAATACGGTACATTAACAAATCGATGTGGAGTCAATGCGTGGATGGCTAAGTACTCCTGGAAACCTTTCCTTTTGACTCTGCTTCTTTGGAAATTATTATTCATATCTTTTATTGTAAGACATTGGTTAGTAAAAAAATACAAAATACAAAAATAAACACCACCCTGGAAAAAGCCCCCCCATGGCAGACGCTATGAGCTTTGATAAAAGAAGAGAAACTCTGGCTCTTGAAAGCTTGAAGAGTCAGCTTTCGCCAGTCGAACAGAAGAGCCCTACAGCATTCGCTCCTGCATGGTGGGCCCGAATCAATACACATTAACAGGTTAAAAGAAATGGGAGAGAGGGGCTGCATTTACGCACCGCATCTCAATAATATCGACGGGAATGTGGTATTATATTTGTAAGAGAGAGGCAGAGAAAGACCTTGAGAGCTGCTCTATTGTATTGATGGGCTTTTGCTCTTTGCCAAAGAGGAAGCACTTTCCAGTCCGCTCTTTAATCTGAAGCAGGTCTGATGGGACTCAAGACTTCAGAGCGCAACGGAAAAAAGCAAGCCCCGCTTTCTCGCTGTAATGACGAATAGAGCAAAAACATGAGCGGAGGAGAAAGAGGGGGAATGATAAAACCCAAAAAACCCCAAAACAAACAAAGCTGAAAGAAGCATCAGTATTGTTCATCTGGCGCTCGCTCATGAGTGCTATTGTGCATTACAGATTCAGACGAATGCTCGTAAGTGCAAGACGAGAAGTCGCTAAAAGCAGAACGTAAATATGGACAATATTGCTCTGGCCCTGCAAGTTCTTCTGGCAACAAATAAGTTGACCTTTTTGTTTTTTTTCAGAACATGGGCTGAAGACAGAGTAGTTAATGAGTCTGAACATCACATGTAATAGTGTTCATAGTGATGTGGTGAAGCCTCTAATAGCAAGTGTAAATCACAGAAATATATTTACAATCACAGAGACCTGGGTGGGGTGGGGACTCTTTACACCCCAGACAAGAATTTTTTTCCCCTCACTCTTGATTTTTTTTCACTCACTCTTGTTTTTTGCTCTATTTTAATAACTTGATTTAAGTGCAGCATTTGACACAGTAGATCATGAAATACTTTTACAAAAACTCAATCATGTAGTTGGGTTACAGGTTCCTGTGCTGGAGTGGTTTGCCTTTAACCTCAAGGAGAGAACTTTTTCTGTTAACGTAGGGAAATGTTTCTCATCTTCTGTTCAAATCTCTTATGGTGTTCTGCAGGGTTCCGGTTTGGGTCCTTTTCTTTTCGCTTTATATATGCTTCCTCTAGGTCAAATTATTCAGAGACACAACTTCTCTTATCATTTCTATGCAGATGACACTCAGCTTTAGTCTAGTTTGTTTGCTTGTCTGCATGACATAAAATGCTGGATGGACATGATTTTTTTATTTACAGCTAAACAATGATAATGGAAAAAATCATTGTCAATAAGCTTGATCTCCTCTCTTCTGATGTGTATGACTATGTAAAAAACCTTGATGTTATTTTTTGATAAGCAGATCAGCGCTGTTGCAACTGAAAAGCAGTTTCTTTTAGTTAAGATCTACAGCTAGGCTCAAGATGATGCTTTCTAAGAAGGACCTCGAAACAGTTATTAATGCGTTCATAACTTCAGGGTTATACTGCTGTATTTTACTCTATTTAGGTTTGCCTAAATCAGCTTTAGATTGCTTGCAGATGGTACAAAATGTGGCAGCCAGATTAAACGTGAGCACATTACACCCGTGCTTGCCTTTCGTCACTGGTTACCGGTTAAGTTCTGTTGCTTTTAAAATTTTGCTCTTTATACAGTATTTTACAGCTTTGCATGAACTTGTAACTCAGTATATTTGTGATTTTCTCACCCCAAGATCCCTTCAATCATCCAGTCAATTACTAATCTCAGTTCCTCGTTCATGTTTTACAGGCAATCTGGCTTTCTCTGTGGCTGCTCCTAGACTCTGGAATAGTCTTCCTCTCTATTAGATCTTCTCCGTCTATTTCTATGTTCAAATCCCCATCATTCAAATCCACAATTCTTTGATTCTTTGTGTTTTAATTCTTCTTGAGGGTGCAAATTTTTCATTTGTCCGTCTGGTTTTGTTTTATTTTTTGTCTAGTCTTCAATTTTTAAAAAAATGCTTTACATTTCTTTTACAGCACTTTGATGTAAACATCTGTTGTTTTAAAATATGCTTTATAAATCAATAAACTAAATGAAACTAAACTAGAAACACCATAGCAAGCACTCAGAAAACCCTAGCAACTGCAAAGCAACACCCTATCAACCCAGAACAGCCTAGCATCATGCAGTTGAGTTTTACACAGGCAAATACCACTCAAAATGTCTTTAAATTGCTAAATTCTAGTTAAAATAAAAAGTACAGAATTATGCCGGGCTGAATTTATAATATCACTTTGCGGACCAAATAAACTGCTGTTCATCCATAAATATTTTTCTGTTTCTAACATGTTCCCTAAACATTCAAACATTTCACAAAAATGCCATCAACAACATCATAATGAGTACAATCGCTTGGGTTGTTTTGTCTGAGACCCTCAAGCAGGGCTCTAGAGGACCAGTAAAGGGGTAAATGCTCCTGTCCTTCACTGGGGTGCTAAATAGACCATGTGATATGGCCAGAAACCCTGTAACCCCCACTGGGGAAAAACCCCTCCCTCAGTGGTCTCTGATAGCCCTCCTCGCTCCACTGGCCGTCAGACCCTCAGCATTCCTCCAAACCATCCACACTAAACCGCCCCACCAGTGCTGGGCAGATTACTTACAAACTGTGGTCAGGTTCTGATTCCAAATGACATGACAGAAATTATATTCAGTGACATAATCCATTACACTATACTTTGTAGGTAATGTAATCTGACTACTTTTTGATTACTTTTAGATGAACTTTGATGTACTGTAAATTGTTCATCACATCGATTTAAATAGGATAATCTATAAAAATATATTCCATTCATTGTTATTAACAACATGAAGTGCATAAAACGTTGCACTACCGATTTTGTGAAGGAACTACAGGGGGTTCATGAATTAAATGAAAAGCTAATAATTAATAAAAACATTTAAAAATTAAAATAATTTAAAAATACCAATCAAAATTACTAAATTTTTTTTTAAATATTTTATTTGTTTACCTGCAGGTCATGTGACCATTAACCAATGTCAAAAAACCATGAACATGAACAAATGTTTTACTTCACTATTAATTTATTACCTAAAAATCTCAGGATGTATAGTAAATATATTAGTTGAAAGAGGTTCGGCTGAAAAAAAAAAAGACTGGGAATCTCTGAAATACATGTAAATAATAATTATTATTTAGCATTTTAATGCATTTGAAAGACAAAAGCCTTCCAAAGACAGTAATACGTGATTAAAAAAACAACTGAATGATAATTCAAATAAAAATGAATGTGTTCATCAGTCGTTGATGCAATGTTGAAATGTTAAGAAAATACTTCTTAAATTTATTTTGTATTAAGAATTAGGAAGAATCAATACATTATTAATTATGAATTAATAATTTATGGCTATTGTGTGTATAACATGAAATCATGTAATCCAAAAAGTAACTGACGTGATTACGAGCATTTTGAAATGTAATACAATCTAATTACAAGTACTTACTTTTTGGAATCCGATTACGTAATCCAGATAACATGTAATCAGTTACTACCCAGCACTGCACCTCACACAAACACAACATAATGGCACAGAAATGCCCAGGAGCCACCCTGGCCTTTAGGGGTCAGACTAGCCATGGTGTGTGCATCAGACACACACACACACACACCCAACAGCACAGGGTCACTGCTCGAGCCCGCTGACTGACCCGACAAGAGCCAACAACTGCTAGCTGTCTGTTAGCATTAGGGCTGCTGCAGCTGAAGGAAGGTTAATCTTCCCACTTTATTTGGGGGTTTTGGATCCTGTGACCCGCTCTGAATGTTGGAATGCTTTCAGAACCAAAGAACGTATCAGAGTTCTGGAGGAAAACAATGAAAAAAAGAGTACTAACATTTTAAAATATATATTTTTACATTTTCTGAAGAAAACAAATGGTGTTTATGTGTGCTAAACTCAGTTATTTAACTCAGTGCTATAAGTATTTCGGATGGTTGTCTTCTTATTTTTCATGATAATCAAAGTGATTATCTAGTCTTTAATAATAATAATAATAACAATAATTTATTTTATATAATACCTTAAAGTAGCTTAACAATACAACTATTTCTCACTCTGTCTATACATATATATTTATATTAGCACAGTATACAGTAGTGACCAAAAGTGATGTCTGGCCTAGGAAAACAGATGTCTTCATCCTTAAAGGGGTGGTTGATTGCGATTTCACTTTTTTAACGTTAGTTAGTGTGTAATGTTGCTGTTTGAGCATAAACAATATCTGCAAAGTTGCGAAGCTGAAAGTTCAATGCAAATGGAGATATCTTCTTTTAAAATTCTGGCAGTTTAACGCCTACAAAAAACGGCTGGTAGGGACTACAACGAGTTACTTCCCGGGTTCATGACATCACAAACCCAGATAAACCCCGCCCTCGGGAAAAGGCAGCAAAGGGGGCGGGGCCATGCTGCGCTGCTTTAGAGAAGAGGAAGAGAAAACTAGAGGTGCACGTAAAAATCTGTTCATATATGAATTGCGATAGTTGCCGTACTGTATTAAAGCTTTAATCAGGATAAAACCGTATATTAAAAGCTAACACATAACAGCGTATCTAGAAGAATGAGACAACAACAAACAAAAAACATAGGCCTACCATTAAAAGCCGGGCTTGCACAGGTTCTGCACGATCCTCTTCAATAATATCCTCTGCTTCTCAATCGGGCTCAAACTGATAAGCGATATTAACGATGCTGTTGCGTCGAGCACATGCCGCTGAGGTGAGGGGCGGGACGTTTAGACATGGACAAGAGGCGGTTTAGCCAATCACAACACACTGGGCTAGCTAACCAATCAGAGCCCATCGCCTATTTCTGAGGACGGGGCTTCTTAAAAACAGGAAAAGATCAGCCCGTTTTTCAGAGAAGGGACAGAGCGGTGTGGAATAAAGGTAAATTTTTTTAGCATTAACACATGTTAGACTGCACCCCATAAACACAATCAAGCCTAGGAAAAAAAAACTGTGAACCACCCCTTTAATCAAATATTTGATTTTGATACAGATTTTGTAAGCATATTGCGTAGATGTGTTTGGCGTGTGCAACTAATGTGCACACTCAATAGTTTCATTTGTAATAATACAATGAAAAATGACATTGACATACACAGAAATTACCCTTAACACATGTGAAAAACTTATTGAGTACTGCCATGGAGAATTACTGCTATAATCGAAAACAAGGGATAACTAGTGAAATATTAATAACTGATTACATTCTTGTATTCAGTGTGTGCTTTATTTCCTGCTAGCTTTTTGGTTTTCTATGCATTTTTGCATACAATTATATATACATTTATAAAATGCATTTATTGCATTTTATATACATATATGCTTCATTGTAATTTACAGATACTTATATTATGTGTAAGATACAGCTTTGTATAGTCAGGACATGTTGAAAAAACCTTTACAAAAACACTGAGGCGGTAACATGGTACCATATTTTTATCTTTATTTGTCATATTTATGCACTATGATATTTGCATTGTACTCCAGAATACCATGGTAGTATTACAGTATTGTTGAAAGCACCTTCTGCGGTATAGATTTTAGTATCACGGTGTATGTGATTGTATTACCATCAATATACCATGGTACCAAGACAGCAGTGGGTCCAAAATCCTACTACTTTTGACCTACTTTTTCCTTTTGGTCCTGAATTGAGATGACAAAGACAGATGTAAATAAAACGCCTCCTGAAGTCTCTTTCTGCATGTTCTCCTTTCAAACACACACTCAAACACACACACACACACACACACACACACACACACACACACACACACACACACACACACACACACACATGTGCAGAGGGCCAGAGCTTCACTCCTGTGGGATTCTCAAGGGCAGTATTACAAAGAGCCATGCTGTGCTTACATCAGTCAGAGAACAGACTCACTGCACCAACCCTCACATTCATGCCTTTGAGTGTCTGTGCATGTTAATTTCTCATTCTTTCTTGATGCACATTAAATTAACCAATCCTAAAATAAATTTTGTGATATTTTAGGCTATTTTCGCAAATAATTGCATTTGTTTCCCTGTGCCTTTATCACCTTCTGTTTGCTGTAATCTTACAGATTTTGGTGTGAAGCGACACAGAAAAACAAACCAAGAAAAACATCAGGAAGCCCGTTGATACTAATTAACGCAAACTTTATGTGGGAAATCGGTTGCTCAGTGGAGGAAACATCCAACCTTGAGCTCCTTTCATTAACCCTCCATGTTTATTCATTAATGTTCCTCTTACACTTTCCATGCAAGCCGAGAACAATCAACTCGTACACAACACGACGCTATGTTTTCCTTTCTTTTCATAAACAAAGAAACATAGCACGGGGAAGACGTGTTTGTTTAATGGTGACACGTACGCATGGACTAATCAACTCCTCGTTTGCAGTTCTGAGTCGTTTTCAACCTTCTTTCCAGCTGTTACTGCAAACAAACTTCAAACAAAACTCAAGGACTCGAGTTCCTCTTCAAAAGTAGGTTAAAAAGGATCTCCTTATAGTGCCTCTTTAGTCAAGATGTATAAGTGAAGAAGGACAGAAATACTTTTAAGCAAAGCTTTATATCGTAATCACCATCTGACAGTCACACACAGACTATATGCAGATCAGAGCTGTCATGAAATCTGCAGGTTGCACAAGCATTATGAAACCTGCATCAGAAGCAGTCTTATCTATCCGTCTGTGGCTGTCGGTTTATCCAGCAACCACCTAGTGATACCCTAGCAACCACTGAGGTCATTGGCAACCACACTTGAACAGCCTAGCAACCACTTAACAACACCATAGTGACAATCTCTCTGTCTGTAAGGCTTGTAAAACCATCAAACCTCAAGACTAACTTTCAGACACTTTCAAATATTCAGCATTTGTCTCGACAAACATTTTCTAGTTTGTTATAAATATATATGTTTATATATAAGACTATGATATAAAATCAGTGCTTTAATGAACTAAAACAAAAAAAAATACTTGAATGTTTTTATTAATAAAATAAATTAAAATAAAATTGTCACGACAGCCTACTGTGTGGGAGCGAGGAATGCGGAGAACACAGGAGAATCACTATCAACAGTCTTTAATAATTCACAGTAAGGACACACACGTAGCACTTCATAGACGTTCAATACCGGACGCTAGACACCGGAAAACACTAGGCTAAAGTAAACGGAACTAAACGAGGTAATATGGGAACTCAGGTGAACGGAATGACTAATTAGACAAGGGAGAAACTAGGTCACGGGGAGCACATGGGGAGGGGAAACACAACAAAACAGGTCCGTAATCCTGACATATCGCCCCCCCCCCCTCCTGGAAGGCCTCGCGGCGTAGAAACAACAGAGGGAGGGACGGGTGGGAACTTGGGAGGAGGCTCAGGAGGTGGACGGACACTCAAAAGGGGGCCAGACAGAGACAGGAGGGGCTTGGAGCAGGCGGTGCCAGGTGGGACCCAGGCCACAGCCATAACGGCGACCCACGGTGGAGACGACGGAGGGAGGAGCCATGGTGGAGGAAGGGCTACCGACTCCAGGGGGCCGACCGTCGGCGGCGGAACAGGTGGTGGAGGATCCCGAGGCAGAGACAGAGAGCCGAAGAGCTGGGCTAAACTCAGGAACGGGAGCCCTCTCTGGGCTAAACTCGGGAACAGAAGCCCTCTCTGGGCCAATCTTGGGAACGGAAGCCCTCTCTGGGCTGGATTCAGGGACAGAAGCCCTCTCTGGGCTCAACTCTGGAACTGAGGACCTACCTGGGCCAGACATGGGAACAGGACTGACAGAGGGCTTTGGCGAAGGGGGGAGGAGAGGGGGCAGGTCGGTCCATAAATCCAATTCAGGATCCCTTTCAGCCTCCCACATTAAGCTCACCCTCAGCCATGGCGCAGTGGGTGGAGCTCCTCTCCACATTCTCGCTGTCCACGGCTCTTTCCCTAGTGGCGGGCGTTGTAGCCGGCTCTCGCACCTGGTCTCCACTGCGATCCTCAGCACTGTCGCTCCGTCTGTCTCAGCGGGCTCGGGCACAGGCTCCGTACAGCGAGGTGATGGTAGGCTGGGCACTGTGTCCACAGTGGAACTGGCGAGATCATCCATGGGACAGATGGTGAGAGGCGATCCGTTTCTCACCAGTATCCACTCCACAAATGTGGCGAAATCCGCTCGAGGACCACCTTCGGACGACGGCGCTCTGCACGTGGTGTTCAGGCTGGCATTGTAAAACGCGCAGAGCACGTTGTCCAGGTAGCTGGTAATATTCGCGAGGGCCAGGAACAGTCTGGTATGGTCCTTGAGCGATCTTTCCCCCTGCTCCAGTAGGAGGAGGAGGTATTCTGGGTGGGTGAGGGCATTCATGGGGGAAACAATGGAAACAAAAAACACTGAATCAAACACGGAAACAAAAATGGGGGGAAAACACGCCAATAAACTTTTTTGTAGGTCCGGTATTCTGTCACGACATCTTACTGTGTAGGAGCGAGGAACGCGGAGAACACAGGAGAATCACTATCAATAGTCTTTAATAATTCACAGGAAGGACACAGACGTAGCACTTCATAGAAGTTCAGTACCGGCCGCTAGACACAGGAGAACACTAGGCTTAAGTAAAGGAAAAAAACACAACAAAACAGGTCCGTAATCCTGACAAAAATTATATTAAAATAAAATAAAATAAAATAAAAAACTAAACTAAAACAAATAAAGCAAGCATCGTAAGCCTAAGTTGATCATAGCTCCATTGGTTTCAATGGGTCTACCATGCACTTAAGCTTACGATGGTTTTGGAAAACGCAGCTCAGGACATTTTAAAATTTGTGTATAACACTGAAAAAAAATGGTGTAAAAAATTTTCACTGGGAAATTGCAAGTAAATTTCAAAAGCAATTACAAAGAAACGGCAAGCAACACATTGAATTTTGAAGTAGAAAGACTGCAATAGTATTTAATAGAAAAGTATTTATAATCTTTGTGTTATTAATTGATTGATTGACTGATTGATTTATTGTGAATTAGCTGAGATTCAGTTAAGATTTTGGTTTGGTCCACAGCAAACCAATTAAATATATATGTAGATGCCAAAAAGACATATTGTCTTTTAATAAGTGCACTATTTGGCAAAAAAGCAATGACTGTAATGTAAACATAACTAAAATGACAAAAAATTGTTTTCATAACTCATTTTATTTCAGTAACATAATGCATTTTCAATTTAAATAGTAGAATCGATAGAATAAATGAAGGATGGGACTTATTATCCATGTAGAATTGACTGGATGGTGCAAAAAAAAAGAAAAAAAAATTGAGATCTTCTACCAAAATCTGCCAAAACTAAAAGTGCTGTAGTTTCAGAGGCAAAGCAAATAATAATAATAATTTTTGCTTATTATTACATGCACTGTTAAAACAACAGGAATACGTATTTAAAAGTACATTGGCAAATTCACATCGACAAACCTTCACATTTGAGAACTCTGACAGATGTGTGAAAGCGGGGAACTATGACATGCTGTTCACTTTTCACAATAGTCCAAAAACACACTCTCCAACAAAGACGTAATTTTAAAGTTGGCTCTAACTGGCTGTAGAGTGAAGAGAGGAGAGACAGACTATTGGTATCACAGCTCACTCATTAAGAAGAGAGAGCCTTCATTTAAAGCGACTTGCAAAGCTCTTTGAGCAGGACAGACATATTTACATTTAAAAGATCCAAAGTGGCTGACTGCAGCTACCTCCATCCTTAATTGCAGCCTTCAGTTGTCCATGAATGTATCCGCTTCATTGCGGCTCTCATTAACTGGCAGAGGCCAGAGTGGCTCTCACTCACACACACACACACACACACACACACACACACAAGCTTCATCTCTGTGTTTTTCTTGCTCTCCTTTCCTCTGCCATCTCTCTCTCGTCCTCCTTCACTCTCTCCATCTGTTTTTACTCTAAAGGGTGTGACGAGACCACAACAAGCTGGCAAAGATGAGCAGAGAAAGACACAAACAATCTGTAGGGATTACACTCTAATCCTGTTTGCACTTTTATCCTGGCTGCGTTTTAAGGGGGGTCACACTCTCTGACAGCGGATTTAACCAACTAACTAACTTTTGTAATGTACTTGAAGTCCCTATGCTATATTATATAAGCTATTTTTTGCAAAAATAAATAAATAAATATTTTATTTCAGCTTGCTGTAAAAGCAACATTTCTCATTTTTATTCAGTTTAACTTGATGTACTAAAATAACTAAAAATAAAACTGAAATAAAAATCAATAAAAACTATATAAGCATCCAAAACCAAAAAAACAATACCTACTGAAAAAAAAGGAAAATAAAAAAGAATGTTATGACCTCCAAATTAAAAAATAAACTTACTTCAGTTATTTGCCAAAGCAACATTTATCATGTTCATGTAGTTTAATTTGATGTACTAAAATAACTAAAACAGGAATACAAATTTATAAAAAAAACTATATAGATATATTAAAAAACAATACCTAATAAAATTTACAAAATAAAATAAAATGAATAAAACTAAATAAATAATCTTTATATAAAAACTTAAACTTATTTTACTTCAAATAGTTGCCAAAGCAAAATTTCTAATTTAACTTGAAGTTATTTAATTAAATAACTAAAATTGAAATAAAAATTAATAAAATCTATACAGACATATAAAATAAAGAATACATAATAACAAAAAATAAAGTTAAAAAAAAATATTTATTTAAAAAATTATTTTAGCTATTAATAAAAACTATATTAACATAAAAAAACTAATAAAAATGACAAACATGTACAATAAAATAACTGTAAAATTTAAATGAAAAACTGCACACAAACACACACACACACACACACAAACATATATATATATATATATTAGTTTTTATTTTATTATATATATATGTATGTAAAACTATAATAGTATCTCAATAATACTAAAATCACATACTTACTTTTATTCTTTTGTTGTTTCATGAAAGAAATAAGCCACAAGACTCAATTCTGACAATGATTTCACCATATTTAAGGACATTTTCTGCAAGCACTGTGACATACATCCTCTTGACAAAAACATTTTGTTGAAAATTGTCAGATGACTTGCAATATTTTGGTTCTCACACATTCAGCTGACTGACGTAACAGAGAAGAAAAACTTGCACTTTATGAAGTGAAATACACACCAGACTATTAGAAAGCAAAGTCCACATGGACAGACTCATAGAAAACTGGCAGAGAGCTGGTGGCTTAAGAGGGGTCGCTGCGTCAGTCCTGAGGGTCCCAGCGGAGAGATCGGATCCAGGAGAGTATCACAGCACCGCTCATTTATCCCACACCGACACACAGGTGCTGCTGTTCACAGCCTGAGCACGTCTCTCAACACACACACACACACACACACACACACACACACACAGTCCCTGAAAGCATACAGACACTCAAATCACACATAAAAATGCCTGAACGTCACTGCATTAGATAAAAATATATATATATATATATATATATATATATATATACAGTGGGGAAAAAAGTATTTAGTCAGCCACCAATTGAGATGGTTCTACACCTTCATTTGAGTCCAGCTGTGTTTGATTATACTGATTGGACTTGATTATGAAAGCCACACACCTGTCTATATAAGACCTTACAGCTCACAGTGCATGTCAGAGCAAATGAGAATCATGAGGTCAAAGGAACTGCCTGAAGAGCTCAGAGACAGAATTGTGGCAAGGCACAGATCTGGCCAAGGTTACAAAAAAAATTCTGCTGCACTTAAGGTTCCGAAGAGCACAGTGGCCTCCATTCCTTAAATGGAAGACGTTTGGGATGACCAGAACCCTTCCTAGAGCTGGCCGTCTGGCCAAACTGAGCTATCGGGGGAGAAGAGCCTTGGTGAGAGAGGTAAAGAAGAACCCAAAGATCACTGTGGCTGAGCTCCAGAGATGCAGTCGGGAGATGGGAGAAAGTTGTAGAAAGTCAACCATCACTGCAGCCCTCCACCAGTCGGGGCTTTATGGTAGAGTGGCCCGACGGAAGCCTCTCCTCAGTGCAAGCCACATGAAAGCCCGCATGGAGTTGTGAGATGGTGAGAAATAAGATTCTCTGGTCGGATGAGGCCAAGATAGAACTTTTTGGCCTTAATTCTAAGTGGTATGTGTGGAGAAAACCAGGCACTGCTCATCACCTGTCCAATACAGTCCCAACATTGAAGCATGGTGGTGGCAGCATCATGCTGTGGGGGTGTTTTTCAGCTGCAGGGACAGGACGACTGGTTGCAATTGAGGGAAAGATGAATGCGGCCAAGTACAGGGATATCCTGGACGAAAACTTTCTCCAGAGTGCTCAGGACCTCAGACTGGGCTGAAGGTTTACCTTCCAACAAGACAATGACCTTAAGCACACAGCTAAAATAATGAAGGAGTGGCTTCACAACAACTCTGTGACTGTTCTTGAATGGCCCAGCCAGAGCCCTGACTTAAACCCAATTGAGCATCTCTGGAGAGACCTAAAAATGGCTGTCCACCAACGTTTACCATCCAACCTGACAGAACTGGAGAGGATCTGCAAGGAGGAATGGCAGAGGATCCCCAAATCCAGGTGTGAAAAACTTGTTGCATCTTTCCCAAAAAGACTCATGGCTGTATTAGATCAAAAGGGTGCTTCTACTAAATACTGAGCAAAGGGTCTGAATACTTAGGACCATGTGATATTTCAGTTTTTCTTTTTTAATAAATCTGCAAAAATGTCAACAATTCTGTGTTTTTCTGTCAATATGGGGTGCTGTGTGTACATTAATGAGGAAAAAAAATTAACAAATGATTTTAGCAAATGGCTGCAATATAACAAAGAGTGAAAAATTTAAAGGGGTCTGAATACTTTCCGTACCCACTGTATATATCAAAGTAAATGTCAATTATTGTAAGGAAAGACAGCACTTATTTATAGATGACACTCGACCTGACATTCAGATATTTTATGTGTGACTTAAATGTCCAAATACTTTTTGGGGTTTCTGTACATGCACACACACACTGATACTAAAATACACTGAGAATGCATGGTCAAATTAGCAATCTGACTGCTAAAAAGAAGGACAGAACTATAAATTGCTGCAGAGGAATATGAAATATATGTTCAAATATCACATTTTTATGTTTTCTGTTACAGTTAATGACTTATTTACATATTCCTTTGTACAGCTTAAAAGAATAGTTCAGTCAAAAATGAACATTTGTTGAACATTTAATCCCTCAGGCCATCCAAGATGTAGATTTCATATTTGGAGAAATGTAGCATTGCATCACTTGCTCAGCAATGGATCCTCTGCAGTGAATGGGTGCCGTCAGAATGAGAGTCCAAACAGCTGATAAAAACATCACAATAATCCACAAGTAATCCACACCACTCCAGTCCATCAGTTAATGTCTTGTAAAGCCAAAAGCTGTGTGTTTGTAAGAAACAAATGCATCATTAAGATGTTTTAACTTCAAACCAGTTACATCCAGCTAAAATACGAGTCTTCTATCCATAATATTCTTTCTCCAGTGGAATCAGGACAGAAATCTGCACAGATCAAACACCGTTTACGTGCCAAATCATTGGTTTGAAGTTAAACGTCTTAATGATGGTTTTGTTTCTTACAAACACAGAGCTTTTGGCTTCTCAACATATTAATTGATGGACTGGAGTGGTGTGGATTACTTGTGGATTATTGTGATGTTTTTATCAGCTGTTTGGACTCTCATTCTGACGGCACCCATTCACTGCAGAGCATCCATTGCTGAGACACTGATGCAATGCTACATTTCTACAAATCTGATGAAGAAACAAACTCATCTACATCTTAGATGGCCTGAGGAATTAAATGTTCAGCAAATTTTCATTTCTGACTGAACTATTCCTTTAAAGACACCGGTCCACGACTTTATCAGCACTGAACTGATTGGCCAGTAGAGGGGGCGATGATTAGGTTCGGCTGGTTAGCAGATTGTTACAGACTGTGCTTGCCTTTGCAGTAGTACAAATTGGGCCGTGGCAGTGAAACAGTAGGCATAATATAGAGTATACTGTGCAGCATTGAAAATGTTCAGAATGGAATACTAGAGTATTTCTTACACTGTGTACTCCATAATATTTTTAGAAATAAGCATGTGATGCTACAGGTATTATTGTACAGTGAATGTCCTCATTACGTGAAGCTGAATTCAAGTAGAATTGAGCTATCTCAGAAAATGATTAGTTGCAGTTTTAATCCAATTCATGGAAAACAAACTATCAACTTTTAGTGGTCCAATTAAGTGAATCAAAAATATGCATATAAAAAAATGGTACTACACTGCAAATGGAAAGTCGGGCTCTTGTGTAGAGTTTTAAAGTGTACATTTTGATAAAATTTGCATAGTAAACCATTTAAAAGTTTGGGGTCTGTAAGAATTTGTAATGTTTTTTTAAAAGAAGTCTCACCAAGGCTGCATTTATGCGATCAAAAATACAATAAAACAGTCAAATTTGGAAATATTATTACAATTTCAAATAGCTGATTTCTATTTGAATATGCTGTAAAATGTAATTTATTCCTGTAATCAAAGATGAATTTTCAACATTATTACTCCAGTCTTCAGTGACACATGATCCTTCAGAAATCAGTCTAATATGCTGATTTCTGATTATTATCAATGTTGAAAACAGTTGTGCTGCTTCATATTTTGATTCATCTTATTTTTTAGGAATCTTTGATCAAAAGAACAGTATTTATCTGAAACAGAATATCTTTACTGTCACTTTTAACCAATTTAATGCATCCTTGCTTAATAAAGCTATTATTTTCTTGAGCAGTAGTCGATTTATGCTGCAGAAATATGACATTATGCAGCAGTGGTGTGGTATTCTCCAGCATCTGCTGCATTTTTGCAATAGTGTTGTCAGTCTTTGTGCTCCTCAGGCTCTCGTTAATAAACCTGGATTGGCTTTAAGAAGAAAGCTGCGATGCTACAAGTGAAAATGACTTAGAAAGTCTGCAGATATGAGTGTACCTTCTTCTGCTTGACTCACAACATGCGTGTGACCCTTTTCAATTCCTGGTGTCTCTATTTATGTTCTGTCTGTCTGGAGACCCGTATCAGCTGATGTTGACTGGAGAAGAGAGAGAGAACATTGAAATGTCAAATTGGGAAACGTGAGGGACACTGATTAAGTGTTTTCATCAAGATGGCTTGTTCATGAAGAAACATCTGGTAATTATTTGTTCAAACACTTCAAAATGGATCTCAGGAGAGGCCTGTAGATTTTTGTCAGCGAGACAATAACTTACCGTGGTTTAATAAGAAGCTCGAGAAGGAATCAAAGGAAATATCATTCGTTATAACGCCTCCCGTGTGCTTTTTGGACACGCGACGGCCTCCCCATCTGAAAGAGACTAATAGTTATATTACAAAGATTCACAACTGGCTGTCTGTTCCCCATCCTGCGCTTCACGTTCCTCCGCTTCCATCCCCCATCGTTCGCCAGAGACAGCGATGGAAGTTGATGCTTTAAAACTTTAATAGTCGACACTGTGTGCCACATGCCGTTTCAGTAGCGAGCCGATTTATGACTTATGACATGCGCATATTTAATTTGTAACCCTATACTTCCTGTTCCTCGCGTTTGGCCTCAGAACCACAGGACTTGTAGGGTTCGGAGGGGTCAGAGGTTAAGTGAAGGAGGGGAAGTGCTGGATCCGACATACGCTCTCGGACGCAGCGCTCCGGGTTCAAAGGTTTAGCTGTGATTTCCAGCAGGAGGCTGCAGTGCGATCACAGATTTGAAAAAATATGTTAAATAAATAAATGCTTGAAAATAGTGATAGAGATACTATTGTGATATTTTACTTCCTTTAAGATTAGGAAATAACAATGCTATAGGTTAGCGGTCAACATATTCAATTAAGCCATTTAATTAATACAAATTCTTCTCAGGAAAATGACAAAAAACAAAGAGTCATTTCCAGACAAAATAAGAGGTTTGTATTGTAATCCACGACAGAAATACCACATTTCATAAATAGAAATAAAATATAAAATGATATAAAAATATGTGACCCTGGAGCACAAAAGCAGTGTTAAGTCGCTGGGGGATATTTGTAGCAATAGCCAAAAATACATTGTATGGGTCAAAATGATACATTTTTCTTTTATGCCAAAAATCATTAGGATGTGAAGTAGAAATCATGTTCCATGAAGATATTTTGTAAATTTCCTACCGTAAATATATCAAAATTAAATTTGAATTGATACATTTCGAGTAATATGCATTGCTAAGAACTTCATTTGGACAACTTTAAAGATTATTTTCTCAATATTTAGATTTTTTTGCTCCCTCAGATTCCAGATTTTCAAATATTGTCCTATCCTAACAAACCATACATCAATGGAAAGCTTATCTATTTAGTTTTATTCAGATGATGTATAAATCTCAATTTCAAAAAATTGACCCTTATGACTGGTTTTGTGGTCCAGGGTTACATATATAAAATGTAAAAGTGATTGAAAATATGATATACAATTTCTTTTAAGATTAGGCAATAATGATAATATAGTTTAATGTAAATAGATTTCATTAAATAATTAATTAATACAATTTCTTCAAAGAAAAAAACTATTCGAGCCAACACAAGAGTCCATGGCAAAGCAATTCCATGTTAGAATTAGAACTAATTATAATACAATTATAGATAAATGTATAGATCAACAGAGATTTCATTATGTTGATTATTTACAAATAATTAAAGATTTTACACATTTATTTCTTATTCATACCAAATTATCAGTACCTGTGGTGTTATCCAATAGATCAAGTCTCTTTAAAAATGACCAGGAAGAGCTTTTAAAATACTTCCTGTTTGAAAAGGTTATATAAATGAACAGAAAAATGAAAGTGCAAGGTTTTGCAAAAAACATCTAAGATCCTGAAAACGCCACACATTTTATATGTCTGTTGTCAAGGATGCAAGCAAATATTCAAGACTGGGTAAAGACAAAAACATCCACTAATTTGAAAATTGTAGAGTATCAGACCCACTCAATGACTATGACGCTTACGGTCAGTTCATCACAGTTAGCTATACTATACCAGTATGTGAATTAAACACAATAGCAGTACAGACCCTAAAGGTTAAAGGTCACCTTGCAAACAGCTGATCGGTGGCCAGCATGCATGTATTGTTGTTTCCCAAAGGTCAAAGGTCATATTTTTTCTGGTGAGCCCAGCAGGTGTTTGACTGCAATAACAATTACACAAAAGCAATAACAAAACAAAATCATTTAAATGCCAGCGACATCTTCATCATCACAGTGAAATCAATACGAATAACAATATTGGCACGTTTCGATTCATAAACATCACTCATCTGACCAGTCGAAATCAATTAACCTTAACTACAGCGATGCAAATTCATGAGCTGAAGTCAGTGAATATATGTAGAGACAATATGAAAACTTATTTTGCATGAATCATCAGTGCACGTTAGTTTAAAGATAAAAATTGGTTCATAATGTGCTCTGCATCATATTTGCTGAATGAAATCCAATTGTTTTGCACTAATTTTGGGTGATGATTAAAAAAAAATAGTGCCTCTTTTGCTCGAGCACGTCACATTTTATTACAAAACATAATGCATTTCATAGCATTGCAGCAATTTTGCATTTGTAAGGTGAATAAGTCTGGTTTTCAAATGTAAAGATCTTTTTGAACTCAGCGTCATTAAATTAGCAAATATTATGCCTTTTTTTTCCCAAGATGCAGGGCTGTGATCTTTCATGAAAGTGCAACTTTCAGCACCTCTGAAATGACCTTTCTGTTAACATAAGCACATGATATTAACCCAGAATAATATTAACCAATACTGATTCATTTGGAAATATATGCCACGCAGAAGTTAAATGCACTGTGAAAACCGTTTCACATCTACACAACAACCTCACAGTCCTGCTCTAATAATAATGCAACATGTTCATGACTCAAGCTTTCCTGATATCTGGACGGTGACTTCCTGGCCTCCCGTGACACTCGCGTCTTGTTTGGAGTGGGATGTGTTTTGGAGTGTGTTTCAGGGCTGTTGTCAAACAGATGGAAGACATTAAAGAGAGACAGACAGCAGGTAAATCACAGAGAGCCTGCGCTAACCAGGAGCAGACCCACAGACTGCAGCTGCGCAGGAGGAAATGCTGAGCGCAGCTCGCTCACAACAGCGCTTGTGCCATCCAGATATATGAAAAAGCATTTAAACACAAGCAGATGCTTATTTAAAGCAGGAGTGTGTCGGTTGTGCACTGTAACAGCACTGCATGCAACCGCACAAATAATGATTGTTTCCAAACATGTTTCGCAATCACTCCCACTCTGTGTTTGCCAAACTCTGTCCATTTGGGCGAGTCACACCAGGCCACTCAAACATACAGATCAATGTACAGTCAATAGATGACTTAAACTGACAATTCATATGACAAAGTATTTAAAATTCAAAAAACGACACATTTCAGCTTGAATAAAGTAGTAATGCATTATGTTTACCTGTAGTAAAATCACAGTTTTCACACTCTGCCTCACATGGCTTATGACTTTCATAAAATGGCAGCAAAAACAATATGATTAAAGACAGCAATGTTCAATAAATAGTCATATTGTAGTAGTAGTAGCAGTAGTGGTAATAGTAGTAATGAATTATTATAATAACAATAAATAATTACAAATATTAAACAAACAAATATCTATTATTTTAGTTTTAGTTTCTCTAAAATAAACGTATTTTAATAAAGTAATTTTTTATTAAAATAATAACAATAATACATTAAATCAATAAAAAGGGTTAAATGATTAATAATACTACGTTTCATTATTATTTTATTATTAATAATAATAATGATAATGACGTATGCATTAGTTTTCACGGATTATTAATAATAAGAAGAACAAAAACAACAATACAATAATGCAAAATAATGAATACATTATTCTTATTATTGTATCCTTTATTATTCTACATGCATTCTTAAAAATAATAATAATGCAAAATAATGAATAAATTATTATTAGCTATTTTATTAACAGCATTAATATATTATTATTAACAATTACATTTTTATTGTTTTAATTAATAATAATAATAATAATTAATCATTAGTTGCATTAATTCTGGGCTGTTTAAGGTTAGGAACTTGGTACATTAATATCAAATATCAAATATAATTGAACTGTGTGGTTTATTTTTAATGGCTTTGAACAATTTCAATCCAATCAGTTTTCAAAGAATCTGAACTATATTTCTAATACTAATACTTTTACTGTAGAATACGCTTTAGAGATGAAACGGCATATTTCAAATAGAGAACGCTGTACTAATACTCAGACATAGAGGATTATTGAATATAAACAAGAAACGAAAGATGATTGAGCAGCAGCATCCGTCCTCCATGCTGATGGTGTGATACTCGCGTCTGGCCTACAAAAGCCGAGACGGCACCGGGGGCCGTCAGAAATCAACATGTTTCTGCGTTCTGAAGTGAGCAGAGAGGCTGCAGACTGAAGCCGGAGTCAGGGAGGATTGTGAGGGATCCAGCTGTGCTGAGCAGACTGTGAAGGCCTCCCCGCCAACACCAACACAAGAGGAGGGTCCCAAATCCACCCGCCCGCCATTGTGGAGCCCCGGCAGGCACTTCCCCTATCCCAGCATGCAACAGACTCAGCTGGCCGAGCCGACGCAGGGGAGGGGCGCGGTGCTCGCTCTCCAAACTGTATTTATTCATTCTTTTGATTTGCAGGTGAGTGTATTCTGCTTATTTCCAGCGTTACTCATTCTCTTTGTAGTGTCTTTTCATTTAAAGACTGAGACGGCTGAAAGATTTAGACCTGCCCTGTGAGCGCGAGTCCCTGAAGACAGAAATAATAGAGAATCATCACAAATCATTGATGATTTAGATGTTGGAATTTCTGGCTAGAGTTAGAAGAGGCCTGAAAGACTTATATATTGGCAAACAATGCAGAATATTGTGGAATATACTTTATATATTACATTTATACACATATACATAGATTTTCTCTAAATCGTGTTGTAAATTGTGATTTATGTTTATTTATATAATTTCTATTGTGACTTGCGTCAGAAAAAGCATTTTAATGCATGTTGTACTATGTTTGGTTGTATGAGTGACAAAAAAAACATTTGAATTTGAGTTATAATTATTTCTATTATTAAGAATATCATTACATTTTTAAATTACATTTATTTAGTAATAATTTTTTACATGCATTTAGATAAAGCATATACATTTTTTTATTAATAACAACCTTTTGTATAATTTGAATATTGAGGAATATACATATACATATACATATACATAGATTTTCTCTAAATCGTGTTGTAAATTGTGATTTATGTTTATTTATATAATTTCTATTGTGACTTGCGTCAGAAAAAGCATTTTAATGCATGTTGTACTATGTTTGGTTGTATGAGTGACAAAAAAAAACATTTGAATTTGAGTTATAATTATTTCTATTATTAAGAATATCATTACATTTTTAAATTACATTTATTTAGTAATAATTTTTTACATGCATTTAGATAAAGCATATACATTTTTTTATTAATAACAACCTTTTGTATATCTAATAAATATGTATAATATTATATTAATAATTATATTTTTTTATAAATTAAAACTTTTTATAAATACATTTATTTTTTTATTATTTATTAAATTAAAAAAAGAGTTTTAAATGTGTTTTTTAGCATTTGTGGCATATAAAATATCTTTGTTATTAAATAAATAAAAGTTAAATGTTATTAAGTAAATGCAGCTGAGCAGAAAAGACTTCTTACAAAAACATAAAAAAAAAAAATTGTTTCTGGTCCCAAAGTTTTGAACAGTAGTGTACTATTTAAAAATTTTAAAATAATAATAATAATAATTAATATTATTATACACTGAACCTAATTTAGGTACATTCAAGTAATCAGAGGTTCTTAATTTTCAACAACATGTATATCAAACATTCCTAAAATAATAATTAAAAAATAAAAATAGAATATATATAACATTTAGAATTTAAATGATTATTTAAAAATAATTTAATTATATTGATCATTTCTAGCAAATAATTTTTTTTTATTAAATATGTAATTAAATAAATAAGTTACATATTTAAAAACAAAATGCTTTTTGTTATTCATATTGATTATATGTTGGATAAAAAGATCTGAAATTGAAAAAGAAATAGAGAGAGACAGACGTAATATATAAGTACAACTGAAGGCAGAGAAACGGAAGGTGTAAATATTTAATCAAACACATAATGACTGATTGTGCACCGTATCTGTCTCTCTCTCTCAGCTCTGGGATTGGAGCTTAACCCCCTGAGGAGGTTCACAGTGCTCCATTGAGAGGTGGAGAAGCTAATCTTGATTGATTTTTTTCCTGAACCCTGCACATCTCTTTCAGTGGTTAACGTGCTATATAATCTGCAGCCTGGGACCATGTTAATTCACTCAGCTGGACCAGAGTGAAACCATGGTGCCGTCATTCTATGAGAGGAGGAGAACTCTATAGGTGAAGAATAAAGACGCAGTGAGAGCAAATGGAGCGTGCAATTCACTCTATGGTGTGTTTGCATTTGCTATTTGCGTTACTTGTGCATGATTGAACCTGAGAGCTGTAATTATGAGCCCTTAATAGTGCACAAGAATGAAATTAAGAGCACATCCATAGAGCCCACTGCGTTACTTCAATATCTGATCAATTTCAAAGTATAGAATAGAATAATTTCACCATAGAAGAGCCATGAACTTATTACAGGTTCAGTCCCTCTGGAGGATCCGGAGGTCAAGCATCTCGCTCAAGGCCACGACACTGATGATGAGCTCAGGACTCGCTCCGCATGACGATCAAACCAGCAGCCAAACAGATTCATACTCATTACTGCAATATAAAAAATCGAGAGAGAGAGAGAAACTAATACTGTTATTCTTCAGTGATGCAATACATTGATCAAAAGTGACAGTAAAGACATACAATGCTACAACAGATTTGCTATTCTTTTAATATTCGTCAAAGAATGTTGAAAAATTCAATGTATCTAGGTTTCCACAAAGATTCTGATTTCAACATTGATAATAATCAGAAATGTTTCTTGAGCAGCAAATCAGCATATTAGAATGATTTCTGAAGGATCATGTGACACTGAAGACTGGAGTAAAGATGCTGAAAATTCAGCTTTGATCACAGAAATAAATTACATTTTACAATCAATTACAATAGAATACAGTCATTTTAAATTTTAATAATATTTCATAATTTTTACTGTATTTTGATCAAATAAATGCAGCCTTGGTGAGCATAGGAGACTTCTTCCAACCCCAAACTTCTGAACAGTAGTGTACTATTTAAAAATAAGAACCGTTTTCTACAACAAAGATTCTTTGGGGAACCCAAACCCACAATGCATTCTTCTGTGGCATCACTTGTAAAACAAACAAACAAACTTTTGCAAACTTAATTTTAAAGGATGTAGGTGTATGAGAAGTTCAAGAAAATAATGTGAAATTTGCCAAATGTAATGTCTTCTTTTGAAATATGCACATGTTGGTTCACCTGGTAATCAGCAGGAAGGAACTTTGGGAACTTGGTTTAACATTTTAAAATCACATTTATTTAGCAATTATTTATGAAGTATTTTTTAAATTCATTTAAATGATGCAATTGAATGCATATAATATTTTTATAAATGAAAACATTTTATATAAAAAATATATTATTTTAATGAATTAAATAAAAATATTTTAAATGTGTCATTTAGCACACAAAATATAAAGTGGAGTGATGTATGGCCAAGTATGGTGACCCATACTCGGAATTTGTGCTCTGCATTTAATCCATCCAAGTGCACACACACACTGTAGTGAACACACACACACACACACACACACACCGAGAACACACACCTGGAGCAGTGGGCAGCTGCATTGCTGTTGTTATTAAACAGAAAATAATTTCAACTGGTACTTTATAATGGACATTATAATGCAAAATATAATGTCTTGATTAGAGGTGAAATAGGACTTGCATATGTTTGGTTTATCTGGTGATTGGTAGGACAGAGTTTGTTCCTTTTTGTTAATTTACTAATCACATTCATGTAGTAATTATTTATGAATTATTTTAAACAATGCAATTTAGAAATAAAAACTTTTATGTATAAATCTTATTTAAAAAAAGATGTATTTAATTTTTTTATGTACTGTATTAAATAACATTTTTTTGAGCATTTCTGTCATATAAAATATTTTTGTTATGAAAGAGAACGTCATCTGGTCCTAAAAATGTTTAATTTGGGGGTAAAATATGACTTGCACATGCTGCTTCACCTGGACAGAGTTCAAAGCAAGACACTTTGGGCACTTGGATTCCGACAACTTTGCCGCTCTGACCCGGTCCGAGTCGGACTCGCTCTTTCTCCATCACTCTTTCATTCTCTTCCTGTGTGCCAGTTGGCAATCCCAGGCCAGGGATCCGTCAGTATCAATTGAGCTGAAAGGGCAGGGTCCGGGCTAAAGCAGCCGGGCTGGTCGTGGGCCCACCGTTTCTTCCAAATAAGCTTGGGAAAAAAACGTGAGCGAGAGAGAAAAAGAGAGAAAGAGAAAGAGAGAGAGAGAGAGAGAGAGAGAGAGAGAGAAAAAGAGAGAGAGAGAGAGAGAGAGA
>NW_015506385.1:156053-163615 GCF_001515645.1 Sinocyclocheilus grahami
CCCCCCCCACACACGCACACACAACTAGGTTTTTTTGCAAATGCGAGCCATGAATGAGATTAACAAAAGGGTCCTGTAAGAGCCCTTCTTGGCCGCCTTCCATGTCAACAGCTCTCGGGGTCAAAGGTCGCACTAACTACATTCATTCCCAGCAGACCCCGCTGCTCTACAACACAAGCTGCCCGAGTCTGGCAACGGCGGAGAGAACGGACAGAAACACAGAGAGAGAGAAGTTGAGTTTTTCCTCTTTCACTAATCCCCGGAGATATTCCAGGTCTCTCCACATGTTTCGGCTGAATTAAAGCAGTATCACACCTTGCAAATGGAATGGAAAGAAAAAAAGAGACAGGATGGAGAGAGAGGAGGTGAAAACGGAGGAGAGGGAAGGTTATTACTGAGTGCACATTTACGGCCCCTCACACATCGAGCCGAGCACCTGATTTCACTCAGAGGGAAAAAGGCTGGGCGCTTTCAGCTTAGCTACATAAAAATGTCAGTCATTTAATAGATGCACAACACACCTGGGCTGACAAGCGGGATCATGTAATCCAATTACATGCAAACGCATTAGGCAAATAGCGTAAGAACTGATAACAATGTTAAATCGCTGCCAGATTCCGCTGCCAAATGCTCGGCATGTGGAGACAGAGGAGCGGACTGACGTGGGTTTGGATCTTGCTGGGAATGCAGGAAATATTTTGAAGAAAGCAATGCTAATTTCTAATGCAAAAGCATTTTTGATGCCAATAACAAGCAGTCATGACCATCGTACGTGAAACTGACAATTTGCAAACAATTACACTACTGGTCAACAGTTTGGAATCATTATGATTTTTAACGTTTTTGAAAAAGTCTTTAATGCTCAAGTAAAAAATATATTGCACTTTAAAAAAGCTGTTTTCTATATATGTGAATATATTTATTTCTGTGAGGTAAATCAGAATTTTCAACATCATTACTCCAGCATCTTTAAAAATAGAAAAAAACATGCATTTTAAATTGTAATAATATATCACAATATTTATATTTCATTGTATTTTTGATTTATTAAAAGCAGCCTTGCTGAGCATAAGGGACTTCTTTCAAAAACATTAAATATTTTAATGAATCCAAACTTGTAGTGTACATTTATGCATTTAAGGTTTATAAATATTTCAGTTCATGCATTCCCAGGGAATCGAACCCATGACCTTGGCATTGCTACTCTAGTGTTATGTTCTACTGTTTGAGCATTTGAGTTACAAACAGGCAGATTCAGGTCTGCACTCTCATCTGCTCACTTCTGAGCATATGCACTCAAATGCAATCAATGCAATCTCACATGCAACTCTAAAGAACTTGTGTAAGTCACTCAGTATAACAGCGTCTGCTATATGCCTTACATGTAAATACATAACAGGCTGGAATGGAAACTTGGGACTGAAATGTAAAAACAATGAGACTGTGAAAATGGAAAACAGCAGTCACAGTTCAGCTGTATCTGATTTCAGACTGTAACACTCAGAAGAAGACGGACAATTGTTTTTCGCATTGTGTTTGTTTGCAAATCAATGACATATTTCTACTGTAATCTCATCACAAAATCTCTAAATACTAATCGAATGCCCATTACTTTCTAATGTAAGCCAACTAACAGAATGTTCTCAGAACGTTCTGACAAGATTCTCTGGTAACACTTTACTTAAAGTCTTTCTATATAATGCATTATAAAAGTAGTTTTAATGCATTAATTAAGTTTGTAATGCTCTTTACTGCATTGTATGATCTAATGAACAATTGTAATCGCAGTTATAAAATATTCTAATACTTATCTAATGTTACACCTTTAAAGTATCATATATTAAAACATATGACAAACAGATATTCAAATACTATTATTAATGCTTTTAAACTTTGGTTACAGTTATAGACATAATGCATTATGAATACATTTAATGCATTATATATAAAGGCTACAAGTGAAGTGTTACCGGCTCTCTCAAAGATATGAACAAGCGTTCTTCCAGTAACGTTAACAGAATGTTTGTTCAAAGTCTTTTTGGTTTTAATAACATTATCAAAGTGTTAGCACAAAACATTATTTATACATCGCTCCCGGAATGTTTTTCTGAAACATATATATTTTTTTAAACTTTACTACTATTTGTTTCAGAGAACATTCAAAAGTAACATTGTGTAAACCCAGCGAAGTGGAAAAATTCTTAAAATGCTCTGACAAAATTTCTAAATTCATCAAACGTTCTTCCAGTAATGATAATATGTTTGTTCAAAGTACTTTGGTCTTTAACAACATTATTTGTAAATCTTTTGTGGAATGTTTTTTTTTTTTTTTTGAAACATTTTAGTTGGATGTTAGCCTTCTGTTTTTAAAAATTCAAAAGTAACATTCTCTTAATGTTTGCAAGAACTGAACATTCCATTATTTTCCCCTCTAACATTCACATAAAAAAATACATTTAAACAACATTTTTAAAACTGGACATTCAAAAACAGTGTTTTCATAACTTAATGTTAGCAAAACATTCTTGGAACACATTTTTCAGTGAATGAATTCAACGTCTCATTAGATTGTAAAAGTGAGGAATCAGAAATCAATACACTTGTTAAATCATTTTCACGACGGTCTGAGTGCACTTGACACCGAATCTAACAGCGAGCGTCTGCTTCAAGTGTAAAGTCGACCAAAGGAGAAACGGCTGCAAGTAAGAGAAGCAGAAGAGAAAAAAAGCAATGGCCATGGGGGAAGGGGGAGGTGCTGGGGGGAATAACAGATTTCTTTTTCATTTTATCCTTGATCTCTTTCTTTTTCTCTTTCAGCGAGATCCAGAGCCCCTCCCCAGCCCCCTGCAGAGCCGCAGCCCAGCCGAGAGCAGCGCTACACGGGCTCAACCCCGACCAGCTGCAGGCTCCTCTGGAGCTCCACACAGAGAGAGGAAAAGAGAGAGAGGGAAAAAAACGTGTGTGAATGTGAAAGAGAGAGGGAGAGAGAGACACTTGATGACAGGCAAAGTTTTTTGGGAGGGATTCGCCACTCAAAGACACAACAGAGAGAAGTGGAGTGCTAAAGTTTCAAAGACACAGAGCCGAAGGATTTCCACAGGGCTGGACTTCCTCTGCAGTAAGTTAGCAGGAGGTCAAACGTCAGCCAATGACGGATCTTACAGTCAAACACCCAATAACCAGCCGGTAACCATCAAATCTCGGCACACGGGACATGACAGGCTGTGAAGATCACTCGACACTGACAGGACGAGGGGAAAAACAGCATGTTTAATCACAGCACAAGCAAATGTTTTTAAATTAAGAGCATGTTAACCTGACAATCAGTGCATGCATTTTCCAATAGATTACACTGCAACAAAATGTTTGAATTATTCTTATTTCTTGGATGTTTAAAGGTTGATAACAATACTGAGACTGTATATAGTGAGAATATAATGACACCCATTATTGATCAAAATTTTGGAATAATTACACATTTATGTTTTTGAAAGAAGTCTCTTCTGCTCACCAAGACTGCATTTATTTGATCAAAAATACAGTAATATTGTGAAATAATATTACACTTTAAAATAACTATCTCTATTTGAATATATAGTAAAATGTAATTTATTCCTGAGATCAAAGCTGAATTTTCAGCATCATTCCTCCAGTCTTCAGTGTCACATGATCCTTCAGAAATCATCCTAATATGCTGATTTGCTGCACAGTTATTATCAATTATTGTGCTCAAATACTAACAATGGTTCTCAGTATTATCAATGTTGAAAATGGTTGTTGCTGCTTAACATTTTTGTGGAAACTGTTTATATAGATAGATAGATACATTTTATTATAGAATTATTGTAGAATTTATAGTAAATACATTTTGTATTAGCTGATGCATATCCAAATACGTTGTAACCTGTTTGTTGGAACAACCTTTTGACTCAACCAATGGAGAGGGTTTGGGGAAGAAAACAGAGAAAACAGAGACGGATGTCAAGAACCTGTTTGGAAACAATCATTATATTTGCAGTTCTGTTTGGTGCCACTAGTAGCCATTAAAAACTTCACTCACTGCATGATTCAGTTTGACCATAAGCATGTACTCATTACATTACATTTACAAAAACTTGGGTATCACAAACAAACTGTGAGCAGGTCAGATCATCCAGAAAGTCAAACTCTTCTGCCCAGGCATCACAAAGCACCTGACAGGTGTGTTATCAAGACATCAGGCTGAAATCAACCATTTCAAAGTGACAGCTCTTATCTTTACAGCCGAGCCAGCGCCAAACCTCTGCCATATGACAGGACATACGGTGGGCCGCTGTCAGCCCACCTACAACACATCAATCATGAATAGGAGTCCTTCCCACACACATGTGGATGCGCGTGTGTCTATCACAGGCAGCACAGGTGACATTTAAACCCTGAACAACACCGAAAAACTCACTTGAACTGTAGGAGAACACAATAACAAGTTGAAATTCGAATATATCAGCAGCATAACCACAAGCATCGTGCAATCAAATGCATTTCAATGAACACACCTCATTTTCATGTGTCCAAACCCGTGTTACTTTTTCTTCTGTAAAACACAAAATTACATATTTAGCAGAATGTTCATGGTGCTCATTTACATACAATAAAAGGGCAAAATCGTTATATCATTAATCAAAAACATTATACATAAGTAACTATATTCCAAGTTCTCTGAGGTTAGATTGTTGCTTTTGCAACTCATTTGCATTCATGCAAATTCAAACATTTAAAAATCTAAATTAGCTGCACAAAAGACGTCTGTAAAACCCAGAGAACACTAGTAGACAGCAGTGAGTGTGCTGTTAGATGGTCAGGCCTGCTTTACTAATGGGGCTCTGGCGCTATCACAGCCCTTTAACTGCGTCTGTGTGGACAACAGACGTGAACAAATCTGAACTTCTGTTTGTTTTAACACACGTATTCATTCCTGTCGCCCAAACAGATTGGAGGCGGAACACGCTGATAAATAATTCACTCGTCTGACAGCAGGTCCACACACACACACCTTTGATGCTCTGTGGCACAGTTGGGGTTATCGTTTGCCCTGTTTGGTTCATCCTACACAAACGCACATATTTTTTCAATGTGTTTCTCTATACAAACATAGGACTCGCAATAACATCAGAGTCATCATCATCATCATCAATACAGAACAGTACAATGTGCATTATATTGCACTGATAATGCTATTATGACTAATTCCATGTAATCTTTATATAATGTAGGCCTATTTATTTTGGAACAAAAGGGAAAAACAGCTAAGAAAAAAGAAAACACTTAAAATAATGGTTTTCTCAAAGTTATGTCAAAATTTTCTTAAAGTAACAAAATAGAACATTTGTTCAAAGTTATGTGGTTTTTAAGAATGTTAGCACTAAAACATTATTTACATGGTTCATGAACGTTTCAGAAATGCTTTTTTAGTCTGAAATGTTTTTGTTAGTCTAATGTTTTTAATGTTACTACTCGTTTCAGAACGTTCAGAGAACATTCAAAAGTTATCAAAAGAAGTTGTCATAATGTTTGCAAAATTATCTAATGGAATGTTCTCCTAACATTTACATAACCAAGAAACTTAAAAAAAAAAAAAAACTGAATGAATTATTTGAACATTCAGAGAAGATTAAGAAGTAATGTTACCAGGAACATTAGCAAAACATTATTGGAATATATTTTTGTTAACTGGGTAGATGAAAAAAAATATGTTAGTGACTTTAAACCTTAACAGTCCATTGCAAAACATTGCAATAAAATACATAAATAAAAAATTAATATTGCATTTCAATAAAAACAATAAAACACTGCATTTCCATATTGCCATGTCCAATAACACATAGTAATACCATGGCAGCCTACTTGTTTTGCAAGTGTAATAACATTTAGACAAAAAGTCCACCATGCATCTGTTTTTTAAACAAATTAACAAAGAACCAATTTAATAAATGAGTATAATTAATAATGACATAATGTTAAATAATAGTGAGAACAACAACGTAGGACTGCAGTGATGATTGAAAACTGCTTTAATGATGTTACTGCTCAATAGAGGGCGCTAGTACTCAATGTGTGTGTGTTTCTGATCAGTTTATCACGTGCAATCTATATGCTAAACTCAGTGTATAGATTAAATAATGCAGACGTGCTTTAAAAAGACTTTAAATAAGCAAAAATTAATGAATGCATGAAATTATTTTATTCCCTCATTCATATGAGTATGATGGCTTGAAATGAAGGAATAGTGGTTGAACACTTACAAGAAGGTCCAAAAATAGAATTATTTTGAAAGATGTTAGATGGACATGTACAATGACAAAAGCACATTTGTTTGGGCATGCAGCATCATATTAAATTATTATTATTATAAAAAAATAAAAATAAAAATAAAATCAAGAGCAACAAACATATAAAAGAATAATGAAAATATATTTAAGCTCTCTTAAGGTAAATGTGACAAAAGTGCAAGGTTCACAACAGATAGAGGGACACACACATCTGTCATGTAAGATGTGAAGTCTGGTGAGTTTTAAAGGGGGAGGTCCAGAGAGAGTTTGAAGAAACAGGAGTTCACATTTAGCTGGAATAAATCACACTTAGAACGACAGCGGCCCCTCTGGACCCCGAAGGGCCGTCACTGCAAATGAGTGATTAAAGAAGAAACCAATCGCTCCCTGTGTTAGTCAGTCTATTGAATTAGCTTTAATAATTACAATTAATAATGATAACATAATAAACAAAATAAATAACACTCAGACATGACATTACATGAAGGTGTGTGTTATTTTTTAGGAGTGTTATTATTGTTCATGCTGAAATGACTGACACAGGGAGAGATGTAGCATAATGCATGCTTGTGAATTTTACTACACAGAAAGTTCTGTTGTCTATGAAATGAAGGGACGACACATGATTAGAAGTGTTCGATCCTTTACAGTGTGGTGACAGACAGCTGTGGAGAGTCAGAGGCGGCCCGTACCTGCGGCCTGGAGAGTGCTTCAGTCTGACGGGTTTCCTGTGCTACGAAAAAGGAGATAATTCATTCATCTAATGGGACCAATAAATTCAAGTATTAACTGCGCCACACCAAATAACAGAGGAGAGCCTGGAGAAATGGAAGACAGATGAAGTCGGAAGAGAGAGAGAGAGAGAGAGAGAGAGAGAGAGAGAGAGAGAGAGAGAGAGAGAGAGGGCGCGTGAGAGGAAAAAAGCGTGCAGGAAGAAAAAAGATGATGAGAACACAAAACATCAGGTATATGGGAAAGGTAAATATCTATCTATCTATCTTATTAACTGCGCCACACCAAATAACAGAGGAGAGCCTGGAGAAATGGAAGACAGATGAAGTCGGAAGAGAGAGAGAGAGAGAGAGAGAGAGAGAGAGAGAGAGGGCGCATGATAGGAAAACAACGTGCAGGAAGAAAAAAGATGATGAGAACACAAAACATCAGGTATATGGGAAAGGTAAATATCTATCTATCTATCTATCTGTCTGTCTGTCTGTCTGTCTGTCTGTCTGTCTGTCTGTCTGTCTATCTATC
>NW_015506385.1:164111-187863 GCF_001515645.1 Sinocyclocheilus grahami
CTATCTATCTATCTATCTATCTATCTATCTATCTATCTATCTATCGTCTGTCTGTCTGTCTGTCTGTCTGTCTGTCTGTCTGTCTATCGTTCCATCGATCACTCTGTCGTTCTGTCTGTCTGTCTGTCTATCTATCTATCTATCGTCGTTTTGTCTATCGTTCTGTTTGTCTATCTATCTATCTATCTATCTATCTATCTATCTATCGTCTGTCTGTCTGTCTGTCTGTCTGTCTGTCTATCGTTCCATCAATCACTCTGTCGTTCTGTCTGTCTGTCTGTCTATCTATCTATCTATCGTCGTTTTGTCTATCGTTCTGTTTGTCTATCTATCTATCTATCTATCTATCTATCTATCGTCTGTCTGTCTGTCTGTCTGTCTGTCTGTCTATCGTTCCATCGATCACTCTGTCGTTCTGTCTGTCTGTCTATCTATCTATCTATCGTCGTTTTGTCTATCGTTCTGTTTGTCTATCTATCTATCTATCTATCTATCTATCTATCTATCGCTGTTACAGGAGGAGAGTCGTGGGGATTCTGGGCTGTTGTGTGGTGGAGTGAGAGGAGAGCTGAGGAAAGAGAGAGAGAGTGAGTGAGCGAGGGAAAGAGAGTGAGGGAGGAGGGGCAGAACTGGGGCTGTGTGCTGCTAACAGGGCTCTAGGGAATTAGCGCTTGACGGACCATATGGGTAACATAGAAAGAGTGAGAGAGAAAGAGAAAGAGAGAGAGAGAGGGTGGCAGGGGCCCTGAGGCTGGCAAGGCCCCTCCGCCGCAGCTTCAGCTGTTACCCATGAGCCCCTGGGCCAGGGGAATACAGCCTCACAACAAAGAAAACAGCGAAAAGCGTCGGGCAGCTGGCAGCCTCTGTGTGGGAGAGAACGCACATCAACCTGAGCAGCGGAGGCCTTCCTCCATTACAACTTCATCTGACAGTTTACACGCTTCCCAAGATGAGCTCATTGAGCTGTCTGCCAAGCCAGTGCGCTTTATCATCACTCCTATTGCATGCAATAAATCTAGAGAAAATATACATATTCGAAAAGTGCTGCCAATTTGTCAGGATGGATGTTCTGCAGGATACCCTCCACAATGGATAACTGCATACACAACCATCTGAACCCTCTAGTTTTAGTGGAAAATGTGAAAACAACTACCAAGAGAATGTTTGCCTCCCTTGGTTACGGTTGCTAGGTCTGACAAACATTACAGAGAGACCCATGGGAACTGGCCATTTCTGTAAACAGTGTCATTCACAGTAAAATACTCTCTAGAAGTGAACAAATAATTAACATTATCTTATGTGGGCTAGAATGAAGCACGACGTCACAAAAATGTGCTGTTTTGTCAGGTTTCATGTATTTGTTGAACTTGAGACGTTGGAAACTTTTCAAAGCTGACTTGACTGCTGTAATGTAACTCTATTTTGTTTATTATAGCCACTGCTACTTGCTATGCTTTCTATGTTAAGGGTTGTTAAGGGTTTCAACTTATAACTACATTGGTGACAGCACAGCATCCATTTTGGTGTTCTATGTTGTCATAAAAACTACTAATTTGTGAGTCAGAACATTAAAAAAAAGATTTGCATAAGGTCAAACTGTGGATTACTATGATTTCACAACATATCTCATGCAGGTAAAGTGTTCTCTTATGCATTAACCTCACTAGAAATCACTTCCATATAATAATGAAAATAATATACTGCAAAACTGAATCCCAATCCACACGTCACATGTCACCCCAAAATCAAAAAAATATTTTCTTTTTAATTTTGAGTTTACATATATAGACTACCATTCAAAAGTTTAGGATCGGTAAAACTTTTCTTAATATTTTTGAAATAAATCTCTTCTGCTCTCCAAGGCTGCATTTATTGGATTAAAAATATAGTAAAAACAGTCAAATTTGGAAATATTTTTACAATTTAAAATAACTTTTTTTCTATGTGAATATATGTTAAAATGTAATTTATTGCTGTGATCAAATCTGAATATTAAGCATCATTACTGCACTCTTCAGTGTCACATGATCTTCAGAAATCATTCTAATATGCTGATTTGCTGCTCAAGAAACATTTCTGTTGATTATCAATGTTTATAACAGTTGAGATACATTATATTTTTCAGGATTCCTTGATGAATAGAAAGTTCAAAAGAACAGCATTTATTTGATATATTTTTGTATCATTATAAATGCCTTTATGACTTTTGATCAATTTAATGCATCCTAGCTATTAATTAAATGAAAACAAAAACATTTATTTAAAATGAACACTTTTACTGCTGCGGTTAAAAACAATGTGGTATTAGAGTAAAAAAAAAAATTTAGGTTAAACAACATTTTTATACATTTTTTTGATTTGGGGAGAAATATCAACTGGTTCTTGTCATGTTCAGGTTTTGTGCATTAAAACACACACACACTGGAATGCTGTAGCTCTTAATAGGAGCTGCTTTTGCTATTGTAATGCTGGTCACCCCTCTTACTGCCTCTCCAGCCCCAAAACAAAAATCCCTGGGATCAGCTTTAGATGACAAACAGCTAATTAATTTTTCAAGCATGTGTGTGTGTGTGTGTGTGATGGCTGCAGGGTTGGGAGATGTTGCCCTCAGCGGAGTATGTGAAACTTGTGAGATTAATTTGACGTGTAGCATTAGCATCAGAACTCAGACGATCGCTTCATTTCCTGTTGGCCACGGCCAGGGCAGGAAGCCGAGTGGAGGACATGGACACTGAACAAAGAGAGCCAAACTTATTCCGACAAACAACCATAAGCCAAAAATTTAAAATCTGTAATTGTTTACACACCCATGTGTTGTTTTAAACCAGTATGACTTTCTTTCATCCAAGCAATATAAAAGGAGATGCTCTGATTAGTTGAGAATCAAGTATGGCACCAAACACAATTGGCTTAAAGGGGTCATATGTTGCGATTTCAAGTTTTCCTTTCTCTTTGGAGTGTTACAAGCTGATTGTGCATAGATAAGATCCCTGAAGTTGCAAAGACTAAAGTCTCAAAACCAAAGAGATATTCTTTATCAAAGTTCTTCCGACGAGTGCTTGCGGTGTTTGGCCAATCACAATGCAGAATCAGAGCAGACTGCGCTTGTCGGAAGGAGGGACTTTGTAGAAAACGAAGCATTTGAGAGAGGCGGGGCATAGAGGACCTACAATAATGTACAGTATTTGAAAAATAATGTGTTTTTTGAACATTAAAGCATGTCAACATATTCTGTTACACCATATACACAAAATAATGATCTTTAAAAAAGCATCATATGACCCCTTTAAAATCAGAAATCAACATAATTTAAGTTTTTTTTTATGCATTAGAAAATCAAGATTTTGTACATTGGTCATTTTAGTAGCATGACGAAACAGTTATTCAAACTGGAATTAAATTATACCGAAACCAAAAAAATCATTCCCATCACTGAAGCACTTCATAAATTCTTGCAAAAACTACTTTGAACGTAAACATTAAACACATTTTGTCCTAAAATTTATATGACTTATAAAACGCTAGTGAAAGTTGTGAGAAGGTTTCATGTTAGCTGGGTAACTATTTTATTAACTATAGCTAACAAATATTAATAGCCTACATATAAAAACTAATTCTTAGGTATTTGTTAGTTTCAATTAGCCGAATTCATTAATTGGACCACACTGTAAAGTGCTATCAGCGCTTTAAATATGTGCAGGAAAGAAAGTCATGCAGGTTTGAAACAATTTGAGGGTAAGTAAAAAAAATAAAAATCAACACAGAAATGGTTCAGGCTCAAAGTAGCATATGCGACCGACTAATGTTTACATACTGCATAAACACATGGGTAATGCTGCTTCTAAATAGCTTATACTATATTGCATTCACAAAGCACTCATACATCTCTCTTAAAAATCTCATCTGATTCCAAACAAGCTGTGACCAATATTCCAGTCACATTGAAGGCAGTCAGAAAAAACACAATTCCTGTCTGGCAGCTTATGATTATTGAGCACTCGGTTCTCAGGGCCGAATCAAGGCATCCTAATTTCCTGTCCTTCAAATAAAATGGCGGCTTTATTAGTTTCACTCTTAAAATGATGTACAGAAAGGTTACTCAAGCGCAACGATCGGGCTTTTAGTTTTAACGAGTACATACATCATAAAGCAATCTCGTTGTAATAATCATCCATCATAATTGAGACACCGGACCAGCTGAGGGGCCCGCTCGCGGAATGGGAAACAGATTTGGAGAAGGCGGCGACGTGCAACGCAAACGTGAATTGGCGCGTACATGCCACGAAGAAAATCTGTTAGTTTATTGGGCTCCTGCGGGACCGCATGAATGGTTTTTCAGTTAACTCTGAGAAACTTTGATATCCAGACCTGTCAGAGTGAGAAAGTGTGTTTTTGTGCCTAATCTTGATTGTATGATTGTGTGTTTTACGGTGGGTGTGCGGCGGCGGCGTCCATTACTCATGCACGTCTGTTTCTGTCTGTTCGTCTTGCACTCATTTTATGTACATCAGTCCGCTGGGTCTCTACTCCGTCCCATGCTGTGTCAGCCGCGGTCTCACGTCTGGGCCAGGCTTTAATTACAGTGCAGGCTGCTGTATTTCTGAAGGGGGATGTTGGTCGTCCCCCCTGAGCGTGGATGTCAGGCCTGCTGAGGTGCGGCGCGGGCGGGACGGATCGCGACCCCTCCTCCTGATCCCAGCGTCCCACGGGGCTTTATGGCTTTACCGCGGTGCCACTGCCTCCCCTGGCCCTGACGCTGCCCACCTGCCACCTAATAAACACACACACACATACATCACAGTTTTAAACACAGAGGCCCCGTTTTGACACTTATAACACTTAAAAATGTCCTTGATTTTTATATAAAATCAAGTGAGTGCATCAAATGCTCAACTGCTGCTGGAATGACATTTTTCTTCATCATTTTTTAAGTCTCTGTGTCTTACAGGTGTTGTAGAATCACAGATGTAGAAAATCACATTCACTACAACATGATCCATCAACAATACTATTACTAATATAGTTGTTTTATCATCTCAAGCTGTACAAATGTCGTTTTGTTAAGTGGTTTGCTTGAAAAGTGTGTTTGTGCATCTTTCTTTACAATAAAGGACATTTGTTTTGATAGTTTGCATCTCATCAGATATTGTTACATTTATTGATCAGACAAGGATGCATTAAATTGATCAAAGTTGACATGTAAAGACATTTATGTTACAAAAGGTTTCCATTTCAAATAAATGCTGTTCTTTGAACTTTCTGTTCATTAAAAAATCAAAAAGGTTTCCACAAAAATATGAAGCAACACAACTGTTTTTATCATTGATAATAATCAGAAGTGTTGCAGCAAATCTGCATATTAGAATTATTTTTGAAGGATCATGTCACACCAAGGATGTAGGTTTGATTTTGGCATTGGTGGGGAGTGGGGACATAACAGCAGACAACAGACATTTAATTGTTTGATCAAAATTTTTGCTAGGGACAATTTAGTAGTCTGGATATTGGTAGGGACATGTCATAGCGTCACCATCACTACTAAATTTTACACCCTTGAAAATCACAAGAAGCAATGTTTGACCTTGGAAACTAGTTCTGTCATTAAATATGAAAACGTCAAGCAACAGATTAATGAGTTATTCCAAATTTCACAAAACGTTTATGGATGTAATCATAAGTCAGACATTGAAGTGAGTTGCTATTGTTGTCACTCTTCTGAGGAAGATCCATTCACTTGTTATGGCAATGTACCCACACAGAAATTTTGATTTAATTTTTTTTAGCGTTCATCCGATCTCATTTCGTAAAAGACTTTTCTTTCTGTTTTAAAGATGTTTTCTTTGGATTGTTTCACTACTAAAAAGAGAATACAGGAAAATCTGCACCTCAGAATACATGTTAGATGGAAACATTGTCCATAATGATTGAGTTTGTAGTTTAATTCACTATATTTTAAATAGTTTGAGCACTGCAGTTCAGTTAGTGACAGTTCAATAGGAAATCATTTGAAAGCATCCACTCATGCCAAATTAATTTTTGATCCAATAAATGCTGTCTTGGTGAGCATAAACCCTTCTTTAAAACCACATAAATATGCATTCATTCAAAAACACACTTCCTAACTTTTTCTTGGTTCATTTTATAGTTTCAAAGTTTCATAGTTTACGAGTTGGATGAACTCACTAAGACTAATACAAACAATATCAAACCGTGATGCTTCAACCACAAGTTATTGAAGACAAAGTTCTAATCTGAACCTGTGCCTTCCATGTGAGTACCTGCTCTCAGCTTCAACAAAAGAAACACTTTTCCAATGCACAACATAAACACAAGGACCAAATAGGTTTGTGTACTGTACACACACACACACCTTCTCGCTGGTTCAGTCTGACATTATCCGGCTCGCAGCGGCTGTCCACAAGTGTTGGCTGATCAATAGGTCTTCTTCTGCACCCGTATCGACGACGGAGCGCGCTCATTGATCACGTCCAGACCTCGAGGCCCCGGCTTCAAAGATAATTGGGCACTGGGACGGGCCTTTGCATGATTGACAGGGGTCTGAGATGTTAATAATCCCCCAGGCTTGGCTTTACCAGTACGTGCAATGCAGCCCGGGTCATTATTTGCCGAAACCGTGTCTTTGTCATCCCCCGATAAGATGCTTGCAACAACTTCATCCGTGACATCTTCTCTGCAAAACAGAGGCGTTATTGATTAGAACTCCTAATGTATGATTGCCACGCCACATTATTATTCCGTGTATTCGGTTCAAATCAAGGTGCTTTTAAACAAGTGTCCAGCAAATGATGAAAAGCCTTAATAACTGAGCGGGGCCTTATTGATACTTCGTTATTAAGTAGGCAGACTCCAGCACATTAGGAAGCCATTAGAGGCAATAACAAACACACGACGCTCATTTGTTTCAATGAGCCACAGTGAATATTAGAGATTAATTGACAATATGAGGAGGGGGAGATGGGTGGGATAGTTTTCAGGACATTAATATTACAAAAAGTTTGATAGGATGGATACAAGCGCGCTATGCATAAATAAACGAACAAATACTCTTTTAAACTGGAAGAAAGAGTCGTGAAACAAAGCTCGGGCCAAGAAATGGAACTGAACTAAAACAAACTAGGAATTATTCAAATATTCTGTGTGTAAATCGCATCCAAGCGCTCTCAGAACAATAAAGTAATGAGGCCCCAATTGGGTCCCATTGCGCTCATGGATTCTGAAAACAATAAGAGGCACTAGATCTGCCCGGGCACAATGCTAAACCTTAGAGTTCACTTGGCGTCGGGCTCTGTGTGTGTGTGTGTGTGTGCGGATGAGGCAGTCGGGATGCAGAGTTGCCGGGGGCGACTGGGCTCCTGATAGAGGCCAGTGTCCCAGCGCTCAGTGTTCGGATAATGAGGCCTTGCGCGCGCACACACACACACACGCTGGCCCACTGTGCATTCACAGATGCGGCCCAGTTACAAACACAAGACAAGTGATCCACATCAACAAAACAGCTAAACACAGAATCAGGAGGGCTGGACCCCTAAACGCATGACAACAGATCAGTCACAACACCGGACATGTCCAAATAAGACGTCACACCGTCAACCACCATCAACTACACGTGAAACACTGCAAACAGCCTAGCAACGCCCCAGCAACCACCCACAATACCCAATAAACAGTCTAGCAAACCCCTATCAAATTGCACACCACACCAAAGAAACAGTCTAGCAATGGCCAAAGCAAACACACACAACACCTTAGAAACAGTCTAGCAACCCCTATCAACCACACGTAGCACCCCAGAAACAGCCTAACAACCACCAACAACACCTTATAAACACCTAGCAACCGCCCACAACACCATATAAACTATCCAGAAATCTTATCAACTACACACAACAGCAAAAACACCCAAGCAACGACATAGCAACTATCCACAACATGCTAGAAACAGTCACGCAACCCCCATAAACTACAAACAATACCCTAGAAACAACATAGGAATGCCCTAGCAACCACCTACAACACCCCAGAAATCATCTAGAAACTCCAAATACACACAACACCAAAGTCTAGCAATGCCCTAGCAACCACTAACAACACCCAATAAACAGTTCAGCAGCTCCCATAATCTACACACAATACCCCAGAAACAGCCTAGACAACCTAGAAACCATCTAGAAACTCCATCAAATATACAAAAACAAAACAAAACAACAACAAAAACAAAACAATCTAGCAATGCCCTAGCAACCACCCACAACACCACATAAACCATCCGGAAACCCCATCAACTACACACAACAGCAGAAACACCCTAGCAACATCCTAGCAACCATCCACAACATAAACTACACACAGTACCCTAGAAACAGCCTAGCAACACCCTAGGACCACCTACAACACACCAGAAATCATCTTGAAACTCCAAATACATGCAACACCAAAGAAACAGTCTAGCAACCCCCTATCAACTACACACAATATCCTAGAAACAGCCTAGCAATGTCCTAGCAACTCCCCACAACACCAAGAAACAACCTAGCAACCCCAATAAACTACACACAATATGCTAGAAACAGCCTAGCAGCCCTAGAATCCACCTACAACACCCTAGAAACGAAATCATACTAGAAACATCAAATTCACACAATACTAAAGAAACTGTCTAGCAGTGCCCTAGCAACCACCAACAACACCCTAGAAACTGTTTAGCAACCCCCATCAACTTCCCACAAAACCCTAGAAACAACTTAGCAACGCCCTGGCAACCTAGAATCCATCTAAAACTCCCATCAACTACACATAACACAAAAGAAACAGCCAAGCAACACACTAGAAACCACCCAAAACACAACATAAACAGCCTAGCAACCCCATCAACTACACACAACACCAAAGTTGGCAACACCTGGCAGCAACCTGACAATCACCTTCCACACCCTAGAAACAATTTAGAAACTCCATCAAATACACACTCTATAAACTACAAGCAACACACCATAAACAGCCTAGCAACCACCCACAACACCCTAGAAACCATCTAGCAACACCCTAGCAACTACCAATTGCACCTTAACAACCAAATAGCAAGCATTGTGGTGACAAGTTATGCATAGGCAACCACCTATATTTCTTACAGATATTGTAAAAATCTATTTGCTTAATATTATTGTTCCCTGCCCACACAAAAGTGTCATGATAAAGTTTTTTTTATATATATAGAACAATTCAAAATTGTAATTAAAATTAAAATTTTATATTAAAATTTTTAAATGTAAATTTGACAAATTTGAATTTTTATTAAAATTTTAAATTTTAAAACAGTTTTACAGATTTACACACCCTCATTCAGTAGAGCAGAGGGATTTCATCTGTAGAATAATTAAGAAATCAAATGAAATAAAATGTAACAGTTTAGATGGAAATGTAAAAATAAATAAATTAAATCAGATTTCAACTGCCATCTCTTCATGTCTGCACAGTTCAAACATATAAACGTCAACACTTGCTGCTAATCGGACACTTTCCATTATCTGACCTTCCGCTCAATGCATCAGATCAGAAAAAAATGAGATGTTCTAATTCCTGGAAATGCAGGCTAAGGAATAAAGGAAGAGTCATTCATCAAACCTCTCACTAATTCTTTCTTCTCTCCTGCCTGTGTCTCTTTCGGAGTTGGCCTTAACCTGGAGCACGTCGCTGGGGTAGATTTTAGGGGGGTTCGGGTGGTGCTGAGGGCCCAGGGCATGAATATTCAGACGAGCTCCGTCTCTCTCTGCTTCCATAGGTGCGGTCAGAGCGTTTCTCCGCCCAGCAGACCCAGAGGAGACAGACGGCCGGATGGCGCTTCGCAGAGTGAAAAGTTAGATGCTAAACATGAGACGAGGTCAGCGATACGCTGTCAGGTCACTGCAAACAGTGCAATGCATGAACGCAGTGTTGCAACTATATGCATGCAGGTTCCTTTTTTATATCAAATATATGCTTTTGCTCTGTCTCTCACACACAAAACATTCTCCCTCTCTCTATCCATCACACACACACACTCCGATAGGCATTATGCTAATCTCGCCCCTCTGCTCTGTCACTGGTGAGCTGGTTGAGCCGCGCGCGCTGCTCACTGGCTCTGTTCGCCTTAGGGCCCCTGCAGCACGTTTTGACAGAGCATCCCCTGATAGTTGGGATTAGTCCGGCTTGTTTAGATAAACCAGGGGAAGTGGAGGAGAGGAGAAACAGAGAGGGAGGGAGGGAGTTTTCTGCTGGAGCCAGATGCTACACGCTTTCAACACAGACTGAACGTGCATGTGCGTACGTACACGTATACATGTGTGCCTCCATGTCACAGGATTCATGTCATCAGCAATCCGGTGAGCATCCATTGATGACATCACTGCTAGAATGCAACTAAACATTCCTCGAATATTGGCTAACATTCTAGCAAGGTTCTCTCAATGTTATGAACACACGTTCTTCCTGTAATGTTAACCGAACGTTTGTTATTTGGTCTTATGTTTTCAAAAAACATTCTTACATCATTCTTGGAAAGATAAAACATGAGATGGGACATTAATTCACATGCAATCAAAACCATCTCCAGCACATTCATGAACAGAAAGGCTCGTGTTGTAAATGCGCTTCCGCAGCTGGATTTCCAGATCTGTAGACATACTTCACTCCGCACAGGAATCTGTGCATGTCTTTCATATCTCACCCACCGGCAATGTCACCGCATAAGTCAACCTGAGATGGCCCATAAAGAACAATAAGCTTCATTTGCAATGCAGATGCTTGGGGTTTCACGGTCTCTGGTAATATGACATATTTTGGGTTCATCCGTAAAGGGTGCACGCACTGTTTCTTGTTAGCGGATGTTGTCGTGCGCCTTTGTGACGTCTCGCTCCGTCCTATATATACACAGAGTTCCAGCAGCTATCAGTCTAATGAGATATTTATTGTGCTCTTTTATGGGTAGCTTTGCATGGGGAAGTGCTGTTTTTATTGGAACATTCCTGCTCGGCATTAATGACACCTTCGCACTCCTATCCGCTTTGAGCAACGTTTGAACCTCCCCATTAAACGGCCGACCTTTGACCCCAGGTTCACCCAGCCGGTGTGCACGTTCCCTCTGCTACTGTTCTCTCGGCTTCAGCAAAGAGAAAAGGCAGAATAAAGAAAAGGAGTGATTATCCTTTCAGAAGACCTGCCTCCTGAAAAGAAGAAGAGAAGATCTTTTATTCGGTAATGTCAGACGCAAGGAGGGGCCACGGACCGGTGCTGGAATTCAGCCTTTGATGAGTTTAAGAGAGTAAACGCTTCACGAGTGTAAATATCTCTACCTGGAAAAGTATACAGCACTTCTTTATACACTACCGGTCAAACGTTTGGAATAATTATGATTCTTAATGTTTTTGAAAGTCTCTTCTGCTCACCAAAGCTGCATTTATTTAATAAAAAACACAGTAAAAACTGAGAAATATTATTACAATATAAAATAAGAATTTTCTAAGTGAATATATTGTAAACTATTCCTGTGATCAAAGCTGAATTTTCTGCAGTCTGCAGTGTCACATGATCCTTCAGAAATCATTGTAATATGCTGATTTGTTGATTATTATTATCAACATTTTTATTGTGATACACTACCATTCAAAAGCTTGGAGTAAGAAAGATTTCATTCGAATTTTGTGGTTCTTGAACATGTTGATAGTAAATGTGATTCACCGCTAGAACACCAGTGTGAACTTGAGGAGATCAGACTTCATCGGTCTTCAAGTGTAAATGATTGTTATTATTATAAATAGTATTACTATTATACTGAAAAATCCGCTAGTACATTTAAATTGCTTCTGGCCAAAATAGGAATCCATAATAATGCTTCCTCCAGTGAAAAAAAATCATCTTGTTTAAATCAGGAGAGAAATCTGCACAGATCAAGCACCGTTTACAGCTCTAAACAAATAGGTGGGTGGATTTTGATTTGAGAGGACAACGGGATATGGACTTTTTCACAGGCGGAAGTGTTATTATGGATTATGGACTCATATTATGGCCATAAGTGATGGTTTAAAGTTAAACAGCCTTGATGGCATTTTTTCCCCCTACAAACATGCAGGTTTTTCTCTTCTTCAGATGCTTTTTTGCTTCACTTTTTTTTTTTTGCTTCTGATGGACTGGAGTGGTGTGGATTACTTGTGGATTATTGTGATGTTTTTATCAGCTGTTTGGACTCTAGTGAGCAAGTGATGTAATGCTAAATTTCTCAAAATTTGTTCTGATAAAGAAAAAAACTCACCTACATCTTCGCTGGCCTGAGGGTGAGGACATATTCAGCAAATTTTAATTTTTGCAGGCATTGCCTGAAAATGAGAGACGAGACGAGACGAGACGAGACGAGACGAGACGAGAAGAGAAGAGAAGAGAAGAGAAGAGAAGAGAAGAGAAGAGAAGAGAAGAGAAGAGGTCTCGGGGGATGTGGGCCATTGGAGGCCCAGAGGTGATGTCAGCCTATTAAACTGATTTCACAGGTTCCCTTAACGAAGCCACTCGCCAGTAAAAGGGCAGGAAGCATCTCGTTTCACTCGTTTTTTCACTCTTCTCTTCAAGCTGGATGCACGTGAGACTTATTGAAAGCTCCTGACAAACAGGCGTGAAGGAGGGCAGCTGGTGGGGCAGCCCTCTCAGGACCCCAACAGCCCCGCCGGAAACGCAGGTGGTATAAAACAGCAGCCGTCAGTTCTTAAAGATTTCTCTTTCTCTCTCTCTGCCTCATTCTGCCCTTCAGCGCTCTCTGAGAAACCCGATACAGACTGTTGAGATACAGGAATCACACGGTCACCTCAAGAGTTGTTGCACTTCAACTTGCATAACTTTGCTGATGTCATTCCTCACCAGATCCAACTGTATTCACTGTTACTGACAAAAGACAACATTTTAAAGGAATAGTTCACTCCCCAAAAATATATTATCATTATATATTATATTATATTATAATTTAAGATTAAATTTAAAACCTTATGACTTTTTTCTTCTGTGGAGCACATGAAAAATATTTTGAAGAATGTTGGTAACTAACCAGTTGACGGTACCTATTGACTTTCACAATATTTTTTTTTTTCCATAGTATGGATGTCAATGGCTACCAGCAATTCCAACATTCTTCAAAATATCTTCTTTTGTGTTCAGAAGAAAAAAAAAAGAAAGAAACTCGTGCAGGTTTGGAACAGCTTGAGGGTGAATAAAAGATGATTTTTATTTTTGGGTGGACTATATATTTAAATAAAAATATTAAGATATTCATTATTGTTGACTGAAAAACTTACCAAAATTAATTGAGTTTATGCTTAAAACAAGAAAAAAAAAATCTGCCAATGAAGTAAGAAAGATAAACTTAATTCAATGGCAAAACAAGATACATTTTTACTACCCCATTGGCAGACAATTTTTCTTGTTCCAAGAAAAAAATTATTCTTATTACTTTTTGAGAAATCAAGACTAAATATCTGTTGTTATCTGTTGTCAAATATCTGATTTAAGAAAGTTTAGATATTTGTACCAGAAAACAAGACAAAAATACGGAGTAAGAAATTAATTTTTGCACTGAACCCAATCATACCTCCTATATTTTATCTTCGGTGATTCATATATATACTACCATAAATACAGTAACTCCAAAAAGTATTTGGACACATAAGCCACAATTAAAAATATATAAACCCATTTGCATTACAAAATTTTAAATCATTTACTTAAAAAAAAAAATAAAAAAAAAATAAAAAAAACACATACAGCACATTTTCCAATCAAAAAATCACAAATTAAAATGAAAAATTCCAAATATTAAGCAATAGACAGTTGTTCAAATTATTGTTAAAAATGAAGAAAAATATCTTAGTGTAACATGTTAATTGTTACTATAATGCTGGAAAAGAAAAGTCAAGTTAGTTCTGAGGAAAGCTCTAGGATGATTTGTTTGCAAATGCAACTTGGTTAGATTTTTTTGTATCTTATGCAATAACATTCAGTGTGATTTACCAAATATTTTTTGGTCCACTGTATTTTCACTTACCCTGAAATATGGCATATGACAAAAGTAAAATGTGTTGTGGATGCTGTTTTACTTGAAAACCTAGCAAACAATGTCTTTAAAGAGGCTGCAATTCCCTGTAGATCTTAAAACACACTCTTTTTGAATCTCTACTATTTGTCAATCATAAGAGAACCGAAAGCATCTAGCTTATACATCGCAAAGCATTTCAACTTCAGAGACGGCCCTGCCACGTATCTATCAAACAGTCCTGATGTAACCTTTGGTTTGCTCATCTTCATCTTTGCTGCTTTCATTTGTACACGAGTCTCAGTTTCCTCTCCTCTCTTGCCAGGTCCCTTCGCTGGGACTCCTCAAACATATGTGAAAGCAGGTGTTCTGTCTGGTAAATTGAATCCTTCATTGCATGTCTTAACCAACGACATCAGCGCACAGGTGATTCGAGCTCACAGGTTCCCATGGCTGATGTTTGTGACCGCGAGCGTTGGTGCCGGAGGCCCTCGGGGGTGTTGGCTATGGTGAAGCGTTCGTGAAAATAAAGCAGAGACGTCCCTGTGGACTGGTGTGCGCGACACGCAACACACGGTCACACAATTCCTAAGAATGATTTGCAAAGAAGCTTTGTTGCTAAAATCTACACCCACACTCTTAAAATGTGCGAAATAAACCAACAGCGACGTTTTATCCGCGCACAACAGAAATCACCTCCACACAGCCCATTAAATAGAGGAATGCATTATCCCTTTAAACCCTTCACTGCGTGGATTTCTGCCACTGTCTTAGTTGGAGGTCGGAAATTTAAATGTCCAACTAGTTAGAGCTGACTGAGGCATTTGTGTCAGTGGGTTCAAATAATCCGGAGCACATCAACGGCACTTCAATGAGTCCACATCCAATGTGACTCCTCACATATGACAACAGAAGCTTGTGATTTGAGCTTTACAACACAAATATGCAGCGACTGCCAACTTACAAAGGCAGAGAGCTGTTTGTGCTTCAGTGGGAATAAAAGAAAGAGTGCGTGATGGAGAGAGATGTGTGTGTTTGAGGGGGGATCTTTGTTGTGATTGGAGATGAGTAAAGTAAAGGGGAAAACTTCTCATTACACACACACTTAGAGGAATTGAACAACAGACAGACAGACAGACAGACAGAAAGCTAGAACGACAGACAGACAGACAGACAGACAGACAGACAGACAGAAAGCTAGAAAGACAGACAGACAGACAGACAGACAGACAGACAGACAGACAGACAGACAGATAGATAGATAGATAGATAGATAGATAGATAGATAGATAGATAGATAGATAGATAGATAGATAGATAGATAGATAGATAGATAGAAAGACAGACAGACAGACAGAACGACAGACAGACAGATAGATAGATAGATAGATAGATAGATAGATAGATAGATAGAACGACAGACAGACAGACAGACAGACAGACAGACAGAAAGCTAGAACGACAGACAGACAGATAGACAGATAGAACGACAGACAGAAAGCTAGAACGACAGACAGACAGATAGATAGATAGAACGACAGACAGAAAGCTAGAACGACAGACAGATAGATAGATAGATAGAACGACAGACAGACAGACAGACAGAAAGCTAGAACGACAGACAGACAGACAGATAGATAGAACGACAGACAGACAGACAGATAGACAGATAGACAGATAGATAGATAGATAGATAGAGATTCATTATGTTAACATTATAATAACTTTTGTGTTCTATAATGGAAGAACATCTATCTATCTCAGCTGACAAAGTGCTGAGTTCAGCGTCGTTACAAATATAACTCGGCCTCTACTTTTATCATCAGAGCGTTGGGATCATCGGGGGTCTCATATTTCTGCTGCAGAAACACAGCGTATGTTATGCTACATTCTATAACGCGTGTTCACTTCTATAGCCGCACATCTCCGCCGAGATTCGTCAAATTCCCCCTCCTCCTGACACTCGGGGCACCTCCGACGCTCGCTATGCTAATGCCGCCGACGGGCTCCCCCTCACGCAGCCCCTGTTAAAACACCACAAAGACAGCCATTTAGACTTAAAAGACACACATAAACAAAAAAGGAAAGGAGAAATATAAAAGAAAGGGGCAAAAAAATGAAAGCAGATGAAAAAGCAGGACGGGGAAGGGAAAATAAAAAGAGCATGCAGCACTCCGGGGGGAGGGTGGGGTTGGGCTGGCTGGGCGAGAGGAGAGGAAGTCAATTATGCATTCTGAACCCTGGTCGATGTAGCCTCCGGGGACCTGACTGCACACCTCAGGATCAGTAAATAATTGACAGATAATATTAATTGGCTGTGGATTAGTGAGCAAGTAGAGTATCGTGGCATTAATATTTGATCAGAAGATGATAGTGACTCCTGGCAGGGGCTGGGAGGGGCAGCTGGGCCTGCTTTGCTGATTAGGGCCCTGTAAAGGGAAGTGAGGTGGAGACAGACCCCGTGCCATATAGACTACACTGCAAAATGTGATCTTACTCGGTATTTGTGTCTTGTTTCACTGTACAAATATCTAAACATTCTTAAATCAAGATATTCACCTGAGAAGCAAGAAATCACAAGAACACATGTTTTCTGTAGAGGTTTATGCTTAAAACAAGAAAAATATCTGCCAGTGGGGTAAGAAAAATATTTATAACTTTTACCCCATTGGCAGATTTGTTTTTTAAGCAAAAAAGTTTTAAGAAAACAAATATGTACTGCAATTTTTTTTTTACTCAATATTTTTTGTCTTGTTAAAAGTCTCCGCATTCTTAAATCAAGATACATTTACTTGAAATGCAAAATGACTTAAGATAAGAAGTCTTATTTCCTGAAAATTTTTTTAAAATCTAATAAGTGTATGATTATAACAAGAAAAATATCTGCTAACGGGGTAAGAAAAAGAAACTTAATTCAAAGAAAAACAAGATTATTTGGCAGAAGCAATAAATAAATAAATGTTATACATTTCCCTTGTTTTAAGCAACACACAAATACTGAATTAAAATCTAACATCTACAAATACTGTAAAATTCTTAAATCAAGATACATTAATTACTTCAGAAGCAAAATGAAAATAAAAATAAATCATAAAAAAAATAAAAGAAGTATATGCTCATAACAAGAAAAATTACAATGGGGTAAGAAAAATAAACCTAATTCAAAGGGATTTTTTTTATTTCCCCATTATTATGGCCCGGTTTCACAGACGAGGCTTAGCTTAAGCCAGGACTAAGCCTTAGTTAAATTAAGGTATTTAAGCAGCTTTTATAAAAATGCCTTTGAAGAAAACGTTACATGTGTGCATCTTGAGACAGAACAATGGCACTGACTTATTTTAAGATATGTCAGAGCAAGATATTTTCAGTTGAGACAGCTCAAACATGCATTTTAGCCTTAAGCCTTGTCTGTGAAACCGGAGGTAAGTTTAGTATTTTTAAGCAAAATGTTTTGTCTTGTTTTCTGAAAAATGTATTAAGTGTGTTTATGCTTAAAACAAGAAAATATCCACCACTTGATACACCAGATACATTTTCTTGTTTTAAGCAAAAACTTCTGTAGCTGTACTTAACTCGTTTCATAATTGATTCACTTTACACATTTATTGAACTGAACTGAACTGAATCAACGCTGAACTGAGTTGAAATGAATAATGACATTGTCTTTTTTAGAGCTGCTTCACAGCAGAATTTGTATTTTTCTCATATTTGATGAACTTTTCATCATTGATTCTGTTATTTGTTGATTCTTCATTGATTCTTTATACTATCAGTAATGTACAAAGTGCTATTTAAGTAAAGTTGACTTGAAAACAAGACTAAATATAGTCTAGTCAAGTAAATATATCTTGATTTAGACATTTGTCCTGGAAAACAAGACCAAAATACTGAGTAAGAGAAGCATTTTTGCAGTGAATTACCCCCCTTCAGAATCACAGGGATGGAGAAACAGCTCTGAGCATCAGAGCAGCTCACCTCCCACTGGCAGCAAATTGCCGGCTGGATGATTCGAGATGTAGAAAAAGATATCAGACTGACTTTCAAACTACTTCTGCTTGTAGTTTCAGTGAGACGTTCACTCTAAACTCACGAGTGGGGTGTCGATTAGTGGAAGTCTTCCAGCTCACAGACGGCCAGCCAGCCGCTGAACTCCTGAAGCCTAATTAAAGCGCTGGAAGCAGTGCGTCTGTGACAACACAATGAGGAAAGAGTTTGGAGGGGGTGGGAGAGAAACACACTCCAGCCCCAGTCACAACAATACCCGGCTCTCCTTGCATCTACCATATGCTGTCATTTGTTCAGTCAAATCCCTTGAAAGTGACGGCGATTCCAGGCGGTTGGTGCATACCAGGGCCATTTCCCCTGCGGTTTCGCCCCACAAGTCTGATCTAACGGTCCCCTGGGCCTTTCGCGCAAAGGTTTAAAGATGTCAGCTCTGTGACGATGCTTTAGGCCCAGTGAATATGCATAATCATAAGCGTGGATGTGTGTCAGCCGTGCAAACAAATAATTGTTTCATTGGTCGTGCAATCAAATCACACTTGGCTGGTCTTGCATATGGAGAATTACACTACCAGTCAAAAGTTTGGAATAATTATATATATATATATATATATATTTTTTTTTTATGTTTTTGAAAAAGTCTCTTCTGCTTACCATGACTGCACTTATTTGATGGAAAAAATACAATAAAAATAGTAATATTGTGAAATATTATTACAATTTAAAAGAACTGCTTTCTATTTTAATATATTTAAAATTTGTATTTATTCCTTTGATGGCAAAGCTGAATTTTCAGTGTCTCGCAATCCTCCAGAAATCATTCTAATATGCTGATTTGGTGCTCAATAATTAGTAGTACTCAATTGTTATTAATAATAATGATTCATCATAACAATTAATAATAATACATATTAATTATTTTTGTGTAAATATAATTTTGATACTTTTTTTCATGTTTCTTTGATGAACAAAGTTTATTTGAAACCGAAATCTTTTCTAACATTATTACTGCCACTTTTGATCAATTAAATGCATTCTGAATATATATATATATTTTTTTTTTTACTTACCCCAAACTTACCATGGATTCCACAAAAATATGAAGCTGCATAAATGTTTTCAACATTGATTATAATCAGAAATGTTTCTTGAGCAGCAAATCAGCATATTAGAATGATTTCTGAAGATCATGTGACACTGAAGACTGGAGTAACGATGCTGAAAATTCAGCTTTGCATCACAGAAATAAATTACATTTTACAATATATTACAATAGAAAACAGTTATTTTAAATTGCAAAAATATTTAATAATATTTCTGTTTTTACTGTATGTTCGATCAAATAAATGCAGCCTTGGAGAGAAGAAGAAACTTCTTTCAAAAACATTTTTAAAAATCTTAGTTATTCCAAACTTTAACTTGTAGTTGTAATTGATGATGAATCCATTGATCTGTGGGGGAACAAAATACAATAGCTTGGTTAGTATTCACAGTTCACAGAAAGACTAGTGATACAAATTGTATTTGCACACTTTTATCACTGGGAGACAAAAAGTGTTGCATTTTTACATTTAAATGGTGCATTTTATAGAAGCTTTTATCCAAAACGAATTATATTGCATGCAAAGTATACATTTGATCAGTTCATGCATTCCCTGGGAATCGAACCCATTGCCTTGGCATTGTTATAGCACTATCCTCAACTGTTTAAGAAACAGGAACTGTCTCTATCATATGGACTAAAGTGATGAAGTTATTTTATTCCATCCTCTCTGAATCACTAATCTGAGTTGCTCTAACAATCTCAGGCTTCAGCAGATCTGAACTCTGCGTGACACACGTTGCCTCAGCTGCGTTTCAATTCAACACATTTAATGGTCTCCTGGATGTCATACGAACTGAGAGACTTTGACATTTATTTGGGACTAACACACAAAGGAAAACACTTGGAATTATGGCACATGAGCTTGAGTCACTGTTTTAGGAAAGTCAAAAACATGGCCTGAAACCATAATGAGGACATCCCGAACTTTAAATACACTACATTCACAACTCAAAAGACAATTTAAAGTGACAATTCTCATAATTTACTCACCCTCAAATTGTTCCAAACCAGCACCTGGTGTCAAATAGTTGACGGTAGCCATTGACTTCCATAGTATTGTTTTTCCACTGTGGAAGTCAATGGCCACCGGCAACTATTTGGTTACCAACATTCTTCAAAAATATCTGTTCAACAGGAGAAAGAAACATACAGGTTTGGAGTAAATTACAGAATTTTAATTTTTGGGTGAACTGTCCCTTTAAGAAGAACATAAGTGGTTATTAAATGCAGATGCATCTTTCCAGTTTGATATTAAACGTCCCAAGTCTCCGCAGCGAGCCGAGCTAAAGCTGAACAGTCAACATTGGTGACTCCAGGCCAAAACCAGAGACAAGCTAAACAGACCACCTCCTTTTCCCTTGTTTCATGTTTCTCTCTCACCCATATCATCATTGTTTATGGCCATGCATTAATATTCATGCACGTCAACATGCATCAAACCGCTCGCAGATGTCTCTCATTTCGATGACACCTTGAGACACTGTCAATAATCAACAGCTGACGAGCGCGGCAGACCCTCTGTGCCAAGCGCTGATCTCCGAACAGCAGATTCAAATCCCAAACAAAGCCCCTGAATTTGTGACAGATCTGGAGACAGATCTGCGAGACTTCAATTCCCCCGTCTCACGTTGTCGTTCCCACAAGCCTCTGCCTCCACCGCCATCAAGTGCAGTTGTCAACACAGGGACACATGTTCTATGTTAGGCCGCTGTTTAACAGCAAGAGTCTGGTTTGGTAAAGAGCCGAGGCCACCGGTGACTGCCGAGGCCGTCCGGAACAAAGGGACAGAGGTGGGAATCTAAAGCAGACTGTGTAAGCGCTTTTGGGAAAGTCAAGCCCTGTAATCTCATTGCCTGATTTCATAGAGTTTAACCAGTCGTTCCACTGAAAAGAGGCTGCTGTGTTAATCCTGGACTGGGGAGCCAGATCTTTAGTTCTGCGATGTCGATAAGTTTTGCTTAGTTTCGAGTTTACACAAGTGGGTGCATCGATAAGTTTTGCTTAGTTTCGAGTTTACACTTGGTGTGAACAATTCTGATGGATTTCCTCATAATTCTGAGCTTATATATCACAATCCAGTCTTTATTTCTCGCAATTCTTGCTGCTGCGTGTTTTGAGTTTGAGCTCCGTCAAGTTAATTCTTTATCGTCTATTTTTTATCCTAAAATAAATTTTATACACCATCATTTTCGTTTCTATAACGTGTGAATATATCCCTTATCGTATTCTACAACAAAACCAATCAGAGCGCCTTGTTATCACTAGTTTTATTTTGATTTCCCGAGTCTGCTATTAGCTTATAGCCTGTTAGCATCGCCAGCTTGGTTGCCCCTAATCTTGCTTACATTGCTAATACTTTATTCACACACATTACCATTGTTTTACTCACAGTTACTTGCTTTAATGGCAGATGTGTGTCTACCTTTGAGTGCAAGTGAGGACACTTTTCAGTTGCAGTCGGTGCAGCTCGAGCTGGAGGCTGTGGAGAAGCAGGCCCAGCTGAGAGAGCGGAGAGCCGTGCTGGAAACATCCTGGGTTGACGCTCACAAGTCCGGGGTAAGTATACAGCGCACTGCTAACACTCCCACCACCTCTACTCCGTGTGTTTCTCTGCACAGGCCCCGATCTTCCCAGATGTCCTCAGTCGTTCCACTGAAAAGAGGCTGCTGTGTTAATCCTGGACTGGGGAGCCAGATCTTTAGTTCTGCGATGGGAAACAAGAAACAAAGCACACATTTAGAAACAAGTGGGTGCATCGATAAGTTTTGCTTAGTTTCGAGTTTACACTTGGTGTGAACAATTCTGATGGATTTCCTCATAATTCTGAGCTTATATATCACAATCCAGTCTTTATTTCTCGCAATTCTTGCTGCTGCGTGTTTTGAGTTTGAGCTCCGTCAAGTTAATTCTTTATCGTCTATTTTTTATCCTAAAATAAATTTTATACACCATCATTTTCGTTTCCCCAACGTTTTAATATACCCCTTATCGTATTCTACAACAAAACCAATCAGAGCGCCTTGTTATCACTAGTTTTATTTTGATTTCCCGAGTCTGCTATTAGCTTATAGCCTGTTAGCATCGCCAGCTTGGTTGCCCCTAATCTTGCTTACATTGCTAATACTTTATTCACACACATTACCATTGTTTTACTCACAGTTACTTGCTTTAATGGCAGATGTGTGTCTACCTTTGAGTGCAAGTGAGGACACTTTTCAGTTGCAGTCGGTGCAGCTCGAGCTGGAGGCTGTGGAGAAGCAGGCCCAGCTGAGAGAGCGGAGAGCCGTGCTGGAAACATCCTGGGTTGACGCTCACAAGTCCGGGGTAAGTATACAGCGCACTGCTAACACTCCCACCACCTCTACTCCGTGTGTTTCTCTGCACAGGCCCCGATCTTCCCAGATGTCCTTCCCTCCGGCTCCGGGACACCACGGACCCTGGGTGCACCCCGCAGCGGAAGACGCGAGCCAGGCCAGGGCGAGCGACCCAGGCTTTTTCGCGCTAATGGCCTGCACCCCAGCAGAGTCGGAGCGGAACTCCTGTCAGACAACATCTCCAGGATGCTACGCACCATATGACTAGTAAGCCAATTCTCAGATAACTGCTATGATGGCTTTTGTTCTACCCGCTTAAATGATAGAAGTACCTGCTCTGTCCAATCTATAAAGACTGTGTCTGTTCCCCAAATAGTGAGGTCAAAATATAAATTTAATGCAGGATCTAGAAAAAATCTGATCATGATTAAACCAGAACAATTTAAAATAAATGAACAAAAACCATTTTTAAAGTTTGGGCTCCTAAACATTAGATCACTCTCACCCAAAGCAGTTATTGTAAATGAAATGATCACAGATAATCGTTTTGATGTACTCTGCTTGACTGAAACCTGGCTAAAACCTAGTGATTATATTGGTCTAAATGAGTCTACTCCACCATGCTACTGTTATAAGCATGAGCCCCGTCAGACTGGTCGTGGCGGCGGTGTTGCAACAATATATAGTGATATTCTCAATGTTACTCAGAAGACAGGATACAGGTTTAACTCATTCGAAATACTAATGCTTAATGTTACACTGTCAGATATGCGAAAGAAATCATAGCGCATGGAATCTCTGGCTACTCTGTATAGACCACCAGGGCCGTATACAGATTTCCTAAAAGAATTTGCAGATTTCCTCTCAGACCTAAGACACATCTAAGCATTCAAATAATGCATCTCATAATCTTTTACTGCAGTTATATCTAATCAAATGCACATTATTATTCTATTATTCTTGTTAAACAAATCAATTTTGCTTGGTTGGAACAGCAGCTACGCTAATTATGTTTGTATTTGTTTCTCTGTTTTTTCTCTGTTTTTATTGACATCCCGTGGTAACTAGGATTTACACAAGCTTCAGTCTGGATCCAGAACACCTGAGAAGAGATGATGCAACCCCTCAGAGGACCTCAGATGATGCCAACCCTGAAACAACATACAGAACTACCACATTTTGCTATAAGTTTGATTGCATCATATAATAATTGCTGTTAATATTATTCATCGTCTGTTTTATTACGTCTTATATTGATTTTTCCGT
>NW_015506385.1:190530-215125 GCF_001515645.1 Sinocyclocheilus grahami
CTGTCCAATCTATAAAGACTGTGTCTGTTCCCCGAATAGTGAGGTCAAAATATAAATTTAATGCAGGATCTAGAAAAAATCTGATCATGATTAAACCAGAACAATTTAAAATAAATGAACAAAAACCATTTTTAAAGTTTGGGCTCCTAAACATTAGATCACTCTCACCCAAAGCAGTTATTGTAAATGAAATGATCACAGATAATCGTTTTGATGTACTCTGCTTGACTGAAACCTGGCTAAAACCTAGTGATTATATTGGTCTAAATGAGTCTACTCCACCAAGCTACTATTATAAGCATGAGCCCCGTCAGACTGGTCGTGGCGGCGGTGTTGCAACAATATATAGTGATATTCTCAATGTTACTCAGAAGACAGGATACAGGTTTAACTCATTCGAAATACTAATGCTTAATGTTACACTGTCAGATATGCGAAAGAAATCATAGCGCATGGAATCGATCTTACTGATATAGATATCGTGCCTCAAAGTGATGATGTTACTGACCATTTCCTTGTATCGTGAATGCTGCTTTTTCCTGATATTAACTATATGCCTCATATTGCCCAGGAAGAACCAACCACTAAAGATAGATTCAGAAATAACCTGCCTTAGAATTGTCTCTGGAATAGCCTTCCTGATAACGTTCGGGGTTCAGACACACTCTCTCTGTTTAAATCTAGATTAAAGACACATCTCTTTGGCCAAGCATTCAAATAATGCATCTCATAATCTTTTACTGCAGTTATATCTAATCAAATGCACATTATTATTCTTTAGTTTGGGTTAAACAAATCAATTTTGCTTGGTTGGAACAGCAGCTACGCTAATTATGTCTCTATTTGTTTCTCTGTTTCTGCTGGGATTGACATCCCGTGGTAACTAGGATTTACACAAGCTTCAGTCTGGATCCAGAACACCTGAGAAGAGATGATGCAACCCCTCAGAGGACCTCAGATGATGCCAACCCTGAAACAACATACAGAACTACCACATTTTGCTATAAGTTTGATTGCATCATATAATAATTGCTGTTAATAGTGTTCATCGTCTGTTTGATTACGTCTTTAATTGATTTTTCTGTACATTTCTGCCATATGTACATTAACTGACATAGTCACCACTGATAAGCTACCACTAAATATATTGTAGAAACGTAATTTTCTGTAAAGCTGCTTTGCAACGATTTGTATTGTGAAAAGCGCTAAACAAATAAATTGAATAATGATAAAAATTATAAAAATTCTGACATTTACTCTCAAAATTACAACTTCATATCTCACAATTCTGACTTTTCTTCTCAGAATTGCCAGCTTATATATAGATTTGCAAGTCCCAATATATAAGAGGTGAAAATTGTGAGATATAAAGTCAGAATTGCAAGAAAAAATAGTCTGAATTGTGAGATAAAGTTGCAATTCCCATTTCTCAATTTTCCAATTCTCAAAATTCTGACATTTTTTCTAGCAATTGACTTTTTATCTCACAATTTTCGCAGAATTGCAAGAAAAAAGGGCTGAAATAAACTCAGAATTGAGGAAAAAACTCAAAATTGTGAGATAAAAAGTCGCAATTACCTTTTTTTTATTACATGGATGAAATAAGCTTCCATAGATTACAACTGGACAGCACTAATCACTTTCCCAGTTAAAATACCTAAAAAATCTTTATAACAAGATGAGCAACACTATAAAATATTAAAACTTGTTTTCACAGACTATAAATGTATTTTGTCTTTTTATCCCACTTGTTTTTTTCCACTTGTTTATCTTAAAGCAAGTGAGAAAAACTGCCAGAGCAGCAAGACAAAATACACTCATATGATACAGTCTATGAAAACAATTCTTAGTATTTTATACAGTGTTGCTGCACAAGAAAAACTGTTGTTTTGAGGATTTCTACATGTTTAAATAATGCTAATAACTAATAATGCACATACTCGATTTAAAAAGTATATATATATATACACTTGAGGATAAAAAGTATATTTGGGATCAACGCTGTGCCTGTGGACATGTGCTTTATCGACATGCAAATAGTGGCTAATGTATAGTTATGAAATCAGTGTCCCTCAAAATAACAGGAGACGCATTAACAGATGTTAAAACCAGAAATAAAAGGGCCTGCTTGATACTAACCAGTGCAGCATTTCTTATATGTAGATTAATTTTCCATAATCTTCCTTATAGATCTTTTCCTTCACTGCATCCCTGCAAAACTTTCAGTAAATCCTCCTATGACTTTCCAAGGCCACAGCCAGAAGGACCCATCAGTCTGTGCACAAAAAAACCCTGAATATAAATGAAGGAAACAAAAACATATTAAACCGTCTTAATGAGAAAAGCTAAATGATGGAAACGGCTCTTTAGAATAACACACTTTGAACACTTTATACGGCGGCGTCCACCATTAGTGTTCAGGAGTGGAGGACTGACAGCTAATTTCTCTGGAAGCTATGCTTTAACAAAGCCAGTGATTAATACAGAAAGCCCATTCTCTGAAATGGCTCTTTAAAGTCTCAATTTCTTCTATAATATAACTTACTGCCAAGGATCATTATGAGTCATTTCGGAGCCACTAGAACCCGTTTGAAGAAAACATCATTAGGAAAACGTCTCCACAAATCTGATTACAGTACATCCTTTGATTAAAAGAGGGAGCTAGAACTTGCTCTGAGTGGAGATTTGGTTATGGGCGTAATTATGACAAGCACACAAATATACAGATGCAATAAAATAACTAGGAAACATGAAGAATAAAGACATAACAATAGGATGGTGAATTAGATGGTTGTTGAAATGAAAAGGTCTGTTATTTCCCTAGGGGATGAAGAAAAGCCTGAATCTTCTGCTTTTAGTTAATGGAAACCCATGATACACGAGTCAACAGCAGCAAACACGTTGTACCTCAGGAACCTCATCAATGCAACTTTCACCTTTATCAGTTCATCATCTTATTTTTTTTGCACTGGATGCGGAGCAGAAAGGAAGTATCTGTATCCACCTCGAGCCCATGGATACCAGAAGGGATGTGATGTTGATCCGGCTTTATCCTCTGAGCTGGAGGGGGTGAGGCCGGCCAAAGTCCAAACTCCACAAATTGAGACAACCAGATGACATCTCTGATCCGTCCACGGGACGCTGTGACCGAAGGGCTGTGTGAACCTGCAAGCACACAGAAGTTCACTTTAGTGTTCAGTTTCTTACAGCTAATGACACATATTCACAGGTCTGACTGGTTGGAAGGTCAAAAAAATAGACTAGTGAGGTCCGATCTGTGAACAAACCGCCGTTTGAATCGAACGATTCAGTTGAATTGATCCGCAAAGTGTTCATAAGACACTTGACTGGAAGGGAAAACAGTTTGGAAGTGAACCAGCTGATCTTCATTCCTAATGAAGGTCTCATTACGTGTGACACCATAAAAGTCAGAAAACTTTAACTACTGCATGAATATAACTAAAAACACTAATTTATGAAACACAATCAAAAACACTGCAGTATTTGTAAAATAGTATTTAAATACGATAATATAAATAATTGAAAATAAATCACATTCATGTCTTGGAACACATTTTTGTATCTCATTTTATTGACAAGAATTGTCCAAATATTAATAATGTTAAATAAATCAGACTTCCTTTTTACGTCAGCTGGGGCCGTTTTTCATCATTGCACAAATAAATAAATTCTATATATTTTTTGCATTTATAATTATATATATTATCAAAATTATATATTATATATATAATACTATCTTATATATAATTATACGTAATAATATATAGAATTATACAGTTTACATCCATTTGGATAACAGTTTTAACAATCTAATAAACAATGTGATGAATATTTGGCAGGCATACATAATTGAAACCGGTTAGATTTCTGTAATAATACTAATGAAATTAATGTTTTAAATACACAACATCCAGATGTATATATTTATCATCAATAAATCCAATTTGTTTCTACGTTTTAACATGAATTAATGTTAAATTAATGTATATTCCACAGTTAGCTATATTTTAACCAAGTTTATGCTTTTTTACTGAATTAATTTAACCGTTTTCACAATGAACAGATTCATGCTGATTCTGAGCAATTTGACTAAATAGGACTATTTAAAAATCAAATAGTTGCAAATAGTTAATAAACAATAGCATGATTTTTTTGAGCGCAGAAATCATACCTGCGGTAAGTTTCTTACCTGCTTTATTTATGCATGACTGACAAATATGCATCACATGTTTATATGATGCATGCAAAGTTTATTTGGTTGTTTATGCTAAAATCGTGTCCAAATGGATGGGAATTTTATATGCAATTCAAATACGTACATCTTAAATTTAGGCCCAAATATTTTTGGAGTGCAATAAATTAATTTAATTATATCCTAAGTCTACATTCTTATGTGTACATAACTCATTGACTTCAAACAGAAACATCACATCACACAATGGTGCTCTTGTTACCAACAGACAGCCAAAATCCGGCACTGTAAAATCCAGCAGAAATCCGTGGGACATCTTCATGAGCGTCTGGAGGATGCTGTCCACACGTGGGCTTTGAGCGCGTGTTTTTCTGTGTGTACTGCATCCTGTGCCTCTGTGTGTTGAACTATATGCTCCCAATGCGCCGGTTTCCAAGCAACCCGTGTAACACAGGGAGTGTCGTCCGTTGGCGTCTCTGAACTGTGTGGAAAGTGTAGGATGAAGAGAAGAAGGAGATGATTAAGCTGACTGTGAAAACTCAAACTCGCAGCTGGCCAATGCAGTGCATCGCTTACTTTCCATTGCACAGAGCACTGGATTTTGTTAAAAACAAGCTAAACATTGCACACGGTGTGTTTTCATTCAACTGATTTTCCCAAGCCATCTCTTTAGACACAAGCAGACTGGAGCTGACAAGCCAGCGCCGTGTCAATCACACCAGAGGATGTTCTCTCGGCTTGTTTTCTTCCTGCTCTGATCCTCAGGGAGTTTGCACTAACCAGCATGGCCCTGGGCTTCCTTTCAGGGGCTGAGGGCATGGAGTGCTGCTGCTGTTTTGCAACAGAGACCATATAAGACCATACAGAGCTGGACCGAATTACCAAGTCAACTCTGAAGAGTGCTTCTGTTTGGAGTACAGCTCCAAATCTGGGATTCTGCGGCTCAATCCAATTAACTGCAGTGTGGCGAACGCCAATTTAAAAACAAACGCAAAACAAATACCAAAAAATGGGAAAAAGTAAAGATAGACACCCACATTTCATTAAAGCAATATTCTGTGTAAAGTGTAGTAAAGCTCAATGAGCAGCAGCTGCCAATAATGAAAAAGTGATTTAAACTAATTTCTCAGTTTGTAAAAACAAATTAAAACTGTTTACAGCAATTAGCATGAATGAATGTTAAACGCGCAACTATTATACGGTTTCAAACACTGCTTGTTTACTGAAAAACTGATCCGAATTAAGTGAGTTCATGCTTAAAACAAGAAAAGGGGAAAACAGAAAAATACGTTGATTTTTTCTTGTTTTACGCATAAACTAACTTTTTTTTTGTTGAAAACTGTAACCTGTAAATGTAACGTGACTTTTATATATATATTTTTTTAATATTTGTAATGGATTTTTTTACTTTAACAACTATCCATAAAGCACTGAAAAAATACTTACGTGAAAAAATGACATCAATAACACAAACGTTTATCCACTAATTAGCACAAATAAATGTGCAACTGCAACACTGTTTTAGTCATTGCATGTGTTCGTATGAGACTGTTTTATAAACATTTGATAACTATCTATAAAGCACTGTTTACATGAAATAAATTATGCCAATAACACACAAAAGTTCATCCACTTATTAGCATAAATGAATGTGCAACTGCTACACTGATTTAAAGTCATTGCATGTGTTCATATGAGACTGATTTGATACACTTTATTTCAGTAACACATCAAAGTTAACCTGTAAATGCTAGAACCAAAATAATGTTTTTAAATATTCCAGAGCAATCGGCCTGTAGGCTCTGCTTAAGTTCTGTAAGTGTGTTACTGAATCAACAGCACATCTCAGATGCCGTTGACAGAACTGAAGTATTTAACCCAGAATATTGCTTTAAAGCAGAGATCAGCCCCCTTAAACAGTCATGTTACGACATCGGCAGGCTAAATCTCAGCAGACAGAGCAACACTCGGAGCTAATTAACCCATTAGACTCAAACATGCTTCCCAACATGCACTTGAGATCAGTTCCTATCAGAGTTTGCCAGCGGAGAGGCCCTTTGAAACGGAGCCTCTCAACTCTTCTGAAGAGCGTCCCAGACGGTTCCTTTGGTATTTTCTAATAAAAAACAGCAACGTTTCCTCCACATAAACGTCCGTTTGTAAACCACCGGGTTCCCACTTCTTCCTGGTGGTCATTTAAATGAGATTGACCTAAAAAAGAGCCGGCGTGACTCACAAAGACGTGGGAGAGGAACGCATGACTAAGATGACTGAACAATATCAACCACAGATGAAAGTGTCTCAGCTTTTTATTGGTTACCTAAAGCAGACTCCAGCCTGGAACGGACCCCACCAAACACCTCCGGAGTGAAAAGTCACAAACCACGCAACAGATCTCAGCTTTAAGAGCTTTCTTTAATTGCACTAAAATGACAGAATGTGAGACAACAGAGATGCAATAAAGTAGGGCTTGGTTTAGTCAAAAATCTTTCACTCACCCTCATGTTGGTCCAAAGCATTTTTGAAGGAGGTTCATGCTGCTCTTTTCCATGCAATGAAAGCCTGGACTGATCAAGCACTGACAAAGTGCTAAAGTGAAAAAAAAGTCATATGAAAAGGTCTGAATATGCGGTAGCACATAAGATTTGAAAGTCACAGTGGAGTGGAAGAGATTAAGTATTCTTCCTCACATAAAACTAAATATTATGACTTCAGAAGACTCAGAATATAGCACATACACACATTCATAGCTTTTTAGACCCATAGTCAAAAAATAAAATAAAAAATTATTTATTGCTATTTACTATTACTTTTACTATTTTCTTTTTCACTTTTTCCGTACAAATATCTTACTTTTTTTTTTTTATTCAAGATACATGTATGAGAAGCAAAATGACAAAGATCTTGTTTTCTGAAAAAAAAAAAAAATCAAAATGGTCTTGCTTAAAACAAGAAAAAATATCTGCATAACAAATATCTGGGATAATAAAAAGAATCTTGTTTTCCCTTCGAATTAAGTTTACTTTTCTTGATTTATTTCTTGTTTTAAAGCATTAACTCACTTAACATTCTTGCTTTAAGCATTTTTTTCACAAAACAAGACTTTATAGGGCCTATCTTAAGTAATTACCTCCCACATAAATGTATCTTGATGTAATAATGTTTAGATATTTATACTGGAAAACAACACAAAAATACCACGTGAGATAACGCAGTTTTGCGTTTCATATAATAAATGAGGGTTAGGAACAAAATATGTTTAAGCACACAGTGAACACTGGTTTTTGGGTGAATTTCTCCTTTAAGAGGCATGCTTGGGCCTTTTTCTGCAGATGCTCTAAAGATCCTGATGGTAGTTTTGTTTGGAAGACTATTCAGGTCAGTCTTGCCACGGGCGCCCCCCTTGGGCCTCACTAAACCGTGCTACATCAGGTGGCTCGGTGCATGGGTTTTTTTTCCGAGGTACCTGGACTGAACATGCCAGTTTCTATAAATGTTTGCAAGAGAAAAAAAAACCTGACAGGTAAAAAGGGCTTTTGATGGGATAAGGAGGACAGTGAGAAAGGGAGGCAGGCGTGCGTATGTGAACTGTGGTGCCAGGCCCCTGGTCACAATCACACAGATTTGCATTCCACTCTAACAGGATATTGCCCAAAGTCCCCCTGAGGAGCTTAGCCGTCGTGTTGGACCTTAACTCCCAGTGTGCACTGCATCGCTCACACACACACACACACACTTTTTCTCTCTCTCCCTCCCTTTTCTTTCTCTCACAGCTTAATCCCCTCTGTCTCCTTTCTTTCTTTTAGCTCTTTCAGTTTAACTCTCACACTCTTCATCATCTCAGCTGCTCAGCCCTCCACTCGTCTTCTCATGGTCCCCTCAAACATTTAATTAGCTTATCGGCGCACATCTCTTCTCTTATGGTTAATTTTCAATCAGGCACAAACAGAAAAGCTAAAGATAAGTATAGAACTTTTTAGAAGTGTTATATATGTGTTTTGACTTGCACGCTCTCTGAAAAAAAGTACAAAAGTTGTCTCTGGTATCGTCCCCTTTTGATAGGTACTAATATGTACTTTTAAGGTACAAATATGCACCTCTGGGAGTAAATAAGGTACAAAAGTGTATCTTTTGAAAAGTTACCACTATACAATTGCAAAAATATAGTTTGTTTATACTCTTCAAGTAGTCTTGGGTACGTTCACGGCCTGCATGTTTTAATACCATGCATGCCATATAAGGCTACACTTGCTATCAACTAAATTTGCATTTCCTGAATGAAACAGCAGTGCTTGCAAAATAAATGTGCAAAGGTGCAGTAATACTAGCCTTTGAGAATGTTACATTACTTTTGCACAACAAATATGGTATATGGGCAATGATGGCAGTAATTTTTTGTATTAATAATGCATCCATTAAATTCTAAACGTTAAAATATGCCATTGTTTAGTAAAAGTTTACCTGCGGTGTATGTGTGCGCATGGCATGGAGCATCAGACCAACTGCAACAATGAGTAATTAAAGCAAATTTAGGATGATTTGAAGCAAAATGGCTGAAAAATCATAAACACGACTTCTCGTAATATGATTGAATGGCTTATCACTTTTGACCAATAGGTGGCGCTGTTATCAATTTGATGTGGTATGTTCTGTGTGAGGTAACAATGGCACACACAAAGTTTGGTGTCGATATGTCAAAGCTTTGCAGAGATACAGCCTCAGACATAATCTGGCATTATGCCTCAAATTTGTTGCGGCGCTATACAAAAATGGTTTTGTCTATCAACACGAAATCCATAACTTTTTGTCAGCACTGTCTGATGATGATCTGATTCTATTTCAGTGAAAATCGGACCAACAGTCAAGGAGGAGTTTGGAAAAGTAGGATTTCAACATAAATCAAAATGGCGGACAGGAAGTTCGGCCCACAATGGCATAACTGGTATCTATGTTTGTCGCATGACCCAAGGAATATTTTGAAACCAGTTTCATTATAATAGGCTAATGCAATCAAAAATGATTAGCATTTTTGGAAATGTCATAATTAATGATTAATGAATGGTTTATTACTCTTGACCAATAGATGTCGCTGTTACCAAAATTATGTGGTCTGGTCAGTGTGAGATGACAATGGCACATACAAAGTTTGGTGTAAATATGTCAAAGCTTTGCAGAGATGCAGCCTCAGATGCAGTTTGGCATCTTTCCAGCAAATTCGTTGATGCGCTAAACAAATACCTTTTCGTATATCAGCACGAAATCCAGTACTTTTTGCCAGCTTGGACTTAAGATGATCCAAGTCAAATTTGGTGAACATCGGACTAACGGTCTAGGAGTAGGTAGAAAAAGTAGGTTTTCAACATGAATCAAAATGGCGGACAGGAAGTTCAGTCAATTATGGCAAAATTGGTATCGATGTTCTCGGCATGATCCAAGGAATCTATCAAAACCAGTTTCATTACAATAGGCTAGTGTAAACATAAGCTTTTAGCATTTTTAGAAATGTCATTATAATTGTTTATAAGCCAAACTTTTTGAGTACCATCAGGGCATGGCGCCGAAGAAGCATACCAAGTTTCGTAACAATGCGTTTGTAAAATATAGCATTTTACTACAAAATTCAAAATGGCCGACACCCAAAATGACTGACATGGGAAAATTGGTTTTGTGATTTTTGACCAAACCATTCAGAAATTATAAGCAAAAATATGCATTTTTCATATATCCTGACCACTAGGTGGCACAACGCCGAAACACTGCAGATAGTCTCAGGTCATGCTTGTTATAACACACACCAAGTTTGGTCTCAATACGCCAAACCGTTGCGGAGATACAGCCTCAGATCCATTTTTGCGTGCTTTTCGAGAACAGTTTGATTAATAAACTTGAATTCCATAACGTTTTGCCAGCATGGTCTGAAGATGATCTGAGCCAATTTTGGTGAGAATCAGACAAACCGTCTAGGACAAGTTCGAAAAAGTAGGTTTTTCGAACAATTAAAAATAGCGAAAAAACTAAACCTTTTGGTGTTCATTCGACTCGGCATGAGCCAAAAATTATTTTCCTTCTGTGTCTTATGGTTCAAAAGTTATTAGCATAAACATGAGTGAAACCTCGGCGCTAAAGAGTTTGAGGTAGAGACTCCAAACTTGCTATGGTTAATGTTGGGACTGTCCTCTATCAGTGTAGAACTTGTACTTGGCCCCTAATTAAATATTGCTGGAAAAACCAAATGTTGACAGTTTTTTGGAGAATGTAGGAAGTTAAATGCGTGATTGCAAAACTATTGTTTGTTTATATTCTTAAAGTAGTCTTGAAAAATACCATGCATGCTACATAACGCTACACTTGCTATCAACAACATTTGCAATTCCTTTATCACAACAAATATCAAAATTCAGTATGTAATCTGTTATGAAAATGAAGAATTATCCTAATTGATTATGCACATGTATAATGATGATATCACTGTCAATTTACCATTCTATCAAATCAGACAAACCGTCTAGGACAAGTTCGAAAAAGTAGGTTTTTCGAACAATTAAAAATAGCGAAAAAACTAAACCTTTTGGTGTTCATTCGACTCGGCATGAGCCAAAAATTATTTTCCTTCTGTGTCTTATGGTTCAAAAGTTATTAGCATAAACATGAGTGAAACCTCGGCGCTAAAGAGTTTGAGGTAGAGACTCCAAACTTGCTATGGTTAATGTTGGGACTGTCCTCTATCAGTGTAGAACTTGTACTTGGCCCCTAATTAAATATTGCTGGAAAAACCAAATGTTGACAGTTTTTTGGAGAATGTAGGAAGTTAAATGCGTGATTGCAAAACTATTGTTTGTTTATATTCTTAAAGTAGTCTTGAAAAATACCATGCATGCTACATAACGCTACACTTGCTATCAACAACATTTGCAATTCCTTTATCACAACAAATATCAAAATTCAGTATGTAATCTGTTATGAAAATGAAGAATTATCCTAATTGATTATGCACATGTATAATGATGATATCACTGTCAATTTACCATTCTATCACTGTGAGTCTATGGGACATTTCCAAAGCTTAATAGTATAGTATAACTTTTACCAAAAACAGAGAGCGCAGACTGAAATTATCCACAACGCAAAGTTTGAATCTGCATATTAAGCATTTCGCTGCAGAATTAATTAGGTTTAGAACCTATTTAGCCATCCCTATTTAGGAACATCAATATTACGCTACCTTGCAAACACTGTAAAATATTGTATGTCGCATTCTATGAAGATAATTCACAGAAAATACTTTTTTATATACTCAATTATTGTCTAGTTTAACTAATATTAAAAGTTTAATTGTATCAATTAAATAAAAAAGACTGTTGCATTAAGGCAAGCAACTCTAGGTGAACAGAATAAAAAAATAATTAAAAAAATGAAAATTAAACTAATAGATATCATGTTTCCCTCGTTGATTGATTGCATTAAGAATGGGAAACATTTTTTGCATAAGTTTATTAAAATGTTGTTAAAATATACAAATTATGCATTATCTAAATTAAAAATGCACCACTTTGGAAGTCCAATAAAATAATCCCTTAAAAGGGTATTTTGTTTGTTTTTATTGGAATTGTCTAAAACAACATGTTATGAAAAGCCAAAGAGCCCAAAATCTCAAAACTGACCAGTGCATGAAAAAACAATGTTTTTGCCTGTAGTGTCTTGCCTTAAGTCAACATTCGGTTTTTATCAAACTCACTATGGGCATTAAAAGAGGAAAAACAATACACACGCCATAAAGGCCACATTCAGCCTTCCGTCATGAAGAAAACGTGATTCTGAGGCTGCAGTCAATGTTTTTACGAGTTTTAATTCTACGTATATACCACCCCCCCTGCCACAAACCAGCCCCCACGCAGCTAGTTGAGAAACAAAAACTCTCTCTGTCCTATTCTCACACACACACTAACACAAACTCACGCCGTCTTTGTCTTAAACACACACACACACACGCACACAACCCGCCCTCTCCCAGAGCATCTGGTCTTGGGTAGGGCAGCATATGTTTTAATTTTGATTGACTCACCTGTCACCTATACTGCCCTCCTCATTGTTCCCCCCCCCCCCAAACATCATCACACGTCCCCCCTTTTCTTCTCCCCGTAAAATACCTCTCCAATCCTGCCCCCCCCCGCCATCCTGCCAAACGCAGGCCATTAACCATTTCCTATGAGCTGCTGGTAAAAGGAAGGAAACAGCATGCCAGGCTTTCACACAACACGCGGCGCTAGGAAAGTTCTGCGCCCTTGAAGTCCAGTGAGCAGGGGTAAAAGTCATGCTAATTGACGGGCGAGCTTAATTCAAATGAGCCCGTAACTAAAATCGGACTAGAAAGAGAGTGGGGCGACCTGCGATAGGGCGAAACTTTCGAAACCTTTCAATCGGCCCCGGCGTCAAACCACTTTGATGTGCTCTACGCTTTTCATCAGTTTCCTCTCCGCGTATGAAAAAGCCATTTCAAGTACAAAGGCTCGTGAGCACATTTGTAATTTGTCTCCTCTTTCGAGAACAAATGGACGTGGCAAAAACCATTTTCCCTTGTTCTGAGAGAGATCTGAATGAAAGTGCATATGAAAGGTGCGAGGCAGGAGAGAGCGGCGCTAAGGACGGATGGATGGAAAGAGGGGCACGATCTCGGCCCGATTTTTCACTCAAGTCAAACCCTATTTCACATCAGGCTGTTGTAACACCTTGTCCGCGGGCTCTCAGAGAGAGACAGACATAAATGAGGAGGGTAGAGAGGTGAAAAAACGGGTCGAACAAGAATAAAGGTCCAAATCCTCGGCTGTGAAAACTGTGGCACCGGGGAAGTGTATGCACGCCTTGTTTGGCTAATAACCTGGAGTCTTGTAAAATGTGAATGAGGGAGTCCGAGGAGCTTATAATTTCACACCCGTGAGGCAGGGGAGATGAGTGTTTATTGAAAGAGGACAGCTCCACGTCGGCGGTTCCCCAGGCCGTCACACACCATAGTGGAGAAGCCAAGACCACTGACTCCTGGAATAACACAAAAGAGGTCTGGATCAGTCATCAAACCCACACTGAGAGATGCAAGAGATGCATCACGGTTACTTACTGTAAGCACGCACTAATTTCATTCAGAGGCCCCAGTGTGACAAACGTATTCACTTGAACCTATGGATATCATTCCCACGTGCACTTATACTTGCTTTTTAAACATCTTTTATTGATACTTTTAAAAGCAATACTTTGGCTACCAATTAAGGCAAGACAGCCTAGGTAAATAGGATAAGAAAAAGTAACTCATAGATATCATGACACACCAAGATTTCTTAAATGTTATGTTTAAATAAAATGTTATGAAAAGCCAAACAACCTACCAGCCCAACATCACAAAACTGACTATTGCATTAAAAACAATGTTTTTGCCTGTAGCGTCTTGCCTTCAGGTTCAATACTATCCATTCCGGAGATTATCCCTTAAAATCAGCACAAAAAGCCTGCAGATCACTTCAAGGCCTTCATTTCAAAAACATTGTTCATCTGTAAAGCTGAAGTGTGCAATTTCACCAGTGTTTCCCATATTCATATGCTGAAACATCTATAAGCAAGTGTTTAGTTTGATTTCTCTGAAACATTGCTCTGTTTGTTTCAACATCTTAACACTGCATAACTGGCTCAACCAATGGCGTGAGTTTGGGGGCGGAACTATCTGTTTGCCTGACTAATGGCGTGTTTGCTGGAAACCTGTTTGAAAACAGCCATTATTGTTGCAACTCTGATTGCTGACAAAATTACATACATCACCTTATATACAATTCTTTAAAGAGGGGCAGTATGAGTGTGTGCGCACTGAATCGCTGAGGTAGCTTTAACGAACACCGTCTCCCTAATGATTAAGAAAAGTCTTGCCATCAATATCTAAATCTGCATTTTAGAACCATATCCCCCCAAAAGAAAACTTCAATATCTTTTTGATCTTGCTCTGTTTTAATTGTGCCCCTGTATAAAAGGTATAAACAGACAGCTTTCGCTCTACACGTTAATGGGTATTTGCAGGAGAGAGGGGAGTGTGTGCTTATGTGTGTGTGCTCCTCACCGCGGCAACCAGAGCTCTCGAAGGAGAACACTGCTGTAATTATAAAAGGAACAAAGCACTGGAGACTAAAAACACATGAAAGGAAAAGAAAACATACAAGCCAATCAAGGCGCTCACAAACACGCTCTCTCATGCACAAACACACACACACCGATGCACACGCACGTTCACTCTTAGCCCTGTGTTTTGTCCAGCAAAGTTACATTACAAGAATGCAATGATGCTTTATCAATCGCAAAATGGCATTCAGACACCACCAGATACATGTCTATTTTTAAAGTACATCAGAACAGACCCTAAATGATGATCTAGTACATGCATCGCACAAGAACCGATCAGACAGTCCTCTTAAACGGTCTTCTCCTAGAGGAAACGATAAAACCCTAAAAGCAGGAAGGAAGTCATGAAAGGAACAGGTCTGGATAAGGTGGGGTCACTATGACACACACACACACACACACACACAGGTTTTAGTTAAAGATTCAATGAACAGCTACCTGGGTGTTTGCAGCCATATTACCTGCCCATTTTAAAGGAACTGTTCATTCAAAAAATTAAATTCTGTCATCATTTGATCACCCGCCTGCGATTACAATCTTTATTTCTACTGTGGAAAACACAAAACAAGATATTTTGAAGAACATTATTCAATAATGAAAGTCACTAGGTGGTCCAGGTTTTTTTGGACACCAGCATTTTTCAAAATATCTTCTTTTGAGTTTTGCAGAAGAAAGACACAAAGGAGAGTAAAAGATGACAGAATTTTCTTTCTTTTTTGGTTAAAAAAAATCTCTTTCAAGCCTTTAGAAAAATAAATCAGTTGAAAATGAACTAGAAATTAGCACAATTGACCAACTTTGCATAATTTTGATCCTAACATTCTAATATTGGTAAAATTAAACCTGCATGACTATTTAAATTTCACTGTATATACATGTATATAATTTATATTCATATATTTTGTTTTAGCTTTACAAAATATTTTTTTTTTGTAATTTTGCATACTGTACATATCTAAAAAAAAATTTAATAAAAAAAAAGAAGTAGTTGTGCATAATGTACATATACACTACCATTCAAAAGTTTGGGATCAGAACGATTTTTTATGTTTTTACAGGAGTTTCTTCTGCTCATCGAGGCTGCATTTATTTGTTCAAAAATACAGGAAAAAATGTGATATTGTGAAATATTATTACGATGTAAAATAACATTTTTCTGTATGAATTTATGAATTTATTCCTGTGATGCAAAGCTGAATTTTCAGCATCATTACTGCAGTCTTCAGTGTCACATGATCTTCAGAAATCATTCTAATATGATGATTTATTATCAGTGCTGGAAACGGTTGTGCTGCTTAATATATGGAACCTGTGATAATTTTTTTTCAGGATTCTTTGATGAATAAAAAGTTAAAAAGAAGAGCATATATTTAAAATATAATATTTTCTAACAATATACACTGCCGTTCAAAAGTTTGAGGTCAGTAAATATGTTCTAACAATATACACTGCCGTTCAAAAGTTTGAGGTCAGTAAATTTTTATTCTTTCATTTTTTGAAAGAAATTAAAACTTTTATTCAGCAAGGATGTGTTAAATTGATAAGAAGTGATAGCAAATATTTATATTTCTTGAAAATATTTATATTTGCTGTTCTTTTTAACTTTTTATTCATCAAAGAATCCTGAAAAAGTATCGCAGTTTCCAAAAAAATTGTTGGCAGCACAACTGTTGCCAACATCGATCATTCTAATAATAAATCAGCATATTAGAATGATTTCTGAAGGATCATGTGACACTTTAGACGGGAGTAATGGCTGATGGAAATTCAGCTTTGCATCACAGAAATACATTATATTTGAAAGTATATTAAAATAGAAACCATTATTTTATATTGTAATAACATTTTGCAAGATTACTGTTTTTTTGTCTGTATTTTTGATCAAATAAATGCAGCCTTGATGAGACTTGTCTCTTATTTAGACTTATTTAAAAAACATTACAAGTCTTACTGAACCCAAACTTTTGAATGGCAGAGTATAAAGAAAAGTGTATAAAAAATAAAAAAATGACAACAGATGAGGTGGGGGATAGGGCGCATTCTCCATGCATTCATATTGAAATACTTTGTTTTAGCTATTAAAAATTCTCTTTTTTTGCATACTGTACATACCTAAAAAAATAAAAACTTTAAAAGGAGCCATGCACCATTGTAAGCGTAGCAATATCACACGTCAGGGCTAACGGCAATGTTTTGTGTCTTTACCAGCTATGTTATGGCTCCCTTGATGTTTTACAAGTGACATTTGGGTGTTGTGTGTTTGTGGGGGTTTCTGGAACGTTATATTCAAAGAACACTAAAACGGTTTTAAGTGTGCAAGATACAGGCGCTGGGGGAAAACAGACTCTTGAGTTCACAGTTTGGCTGGCCAGATCATCCATGCAATTTTAGTCTGATCAAATGCTTTAAAGCCAAGAGAAAAACAAATCACATCAACAGTTTCCTCATCTCTCTGTGCTGCATGTACAGTGATGCGCTCAAAAGTCGCGCATGTCTTCACAACATGTCATCTGTCAGTCATCCTCGTACAGCCGAGCGGCACAAAGAAAACTCAATCAGCCGCGGGAGCCTCTTTTTGTCTGCCAATTCTGGAACTTTCATGCTCCTTATTTGACAGGTCAAAGGTTAAATTGCTGACCCTCCCACTCATTCCCACCCACAATCTCTTCCCCTCCGCGGCGAAAGCTCTATCTACAGAATCCCCATATTTACATGGATTAGACTTCTTTCACGCTGAAGAAAGAAATCTGGTTCATAGTCAAAGCCCGAGAAGCGGCCCACATCGCCGGAGTGGCCACGTTATTCACCGCCGGACAATGACCATATTGTGGGGATCTGAAAGAGGAGGGGGGGGGTGGAGGGAAGCGCCCCGCTTTTGGCCCGAGCTGGAGCGGAGAAGCGGCCCCCTCCAACCCCCTTCCCTTTTCGTCCACGGCAAAGTCCTGCGCTTGTGCCACTAGGCTCACAGGGGCAAAACCCCATCCGCTCTCCTGACAAGAGCAAACAAAGCCTGCCCACTGTGAACTAGATGAAGATGTCAAAAGCTTTTAGGCTGGTGGGTGGAAGGGGGGGTGGGTGGTAAGACAAGGTTTAAACCAACAAAACCAGAGAAAAGGCCCTTTTCACTCCCATGGATAAATCCCACTAAATCTACATTTCCACATCAGCTTTACTTTCCCCCGACAACAATCCAGCGACTCAATAAAATGATCAAGAACAAATAAGCGAGGCCTTCGAGAGGACGGGGCCACCGGTTTAGCAAATAGACCATGCCGAGCTAATCAGAGGAGAACAGAGGAGCTGATACCATATAGACATTTGGGAAATTTACACAACTTTACCGTCCTCATCTAATCCACCGTGACGTCCTGCAACTTCTGCAGGAGGCCGAACTGGGGTCAAGCTTCTGGAAGATGCTTTCTGCAAAAAGATGCAAGGCATCAGCATCTGTGATGGTGGAGTTAAAACAAACTCAAGTTTCAGAAAGATGGCATAGCACGTCACTATAACGCTCCTAGATAACTTGTTTACTCGCTTTATGTGTAACACACAACTCCGCACAGCCGCTTTCACACTCCCGCTTCTCCAGTGGTGTTGAGAACAAATGAGAGCTGTAAGTTGTTAATTAGTGTTTCCTCCAGTTCGGCGGGCCAAGGGTCTGAATGAAGAGGTCAACGCTATCTGTGTACCTAAGGCTCAGACAAAGACAGAACACATTGTCTTTGACCAGTCAGGGCTTAGCACTGCTGTCAGCGAGGAAAGAGAGGAACAGAGCGGGAAAGCACGGGCACATTTATGCTCCGGAATATTTTTGCAATTAAACACGGCTCTGTCCGTTTTTAGAAAGAAATCCAAAGTGCTCGTCCGAAATTCCTCTCAGAGTTGTAAACCAGTGAGTCACTGGCTGTGATTTTAAAGACAGAATCCTCTTTTTACTGCATGTTAGGACTGGATGTGAGCATTTTATGGATGTCAAAGATCAAAGACTATCCATCTACTTTGGATCCAGAACCCCAGATCTGGATAACAGTGACATTAGCACGCACAGCAAGCATTTTTCTGTAAGTGTTTATTTTTAAACACAGCTTTCTCTTCCAGGCCAACCAATACTGGGAAGTAGGAAGTATTTAAAGGGCAAAGCCTTGTCCCTTTTGAGGACCCAGCGTATAAAGCAGACCAGAGTGGAGACTATGACCCATTCAGATGTTAATACATACACCATTCCACTGACTCTGATTAACTCCATGTGAGTTAATAGTTGCCCTGTTAACAAAGAGCTATCCTCCCATTCAAGTCGGCGGTATGTTTAGGAGGAGAAAAGCAAGGAGAGGGAATTTGTAGTGAACCTTTACAGTACAAGCTCCTTCAGGATATAATACAAGCTCCGTCTCCTCTGGCTAATCCAGTCTGCAGATGCTGGAAAGAAGCTCACTGCTCTTGCAGGGACAAATAGTCAGAGAATGGACGGAGGCAAACAAAAGAAATGTCCCCCCCCCCCTCCCCAGGTCTGAACTGAGCCAGAGGTTCTCCAAAAGTGTGGGACAAAACCAAGTAGACAAGCTAAAAGCTTACGTTGCTTTGGAAAGTGCTTTCTGTGCGTGAGTTTATCCTCATGCATAATGATTGGACGAACAAACTTAAAAGTTTTCAAAGCATTGGCTTTAGCTCTGTCTGGGTTTTGGGATATTTAAGTTGCAAAACAATCAATAAGACTCCAGGTGATTATTGATGTTTTAAAGTTCATGGTATACTTACCTTGGTCACATCCATTAATGAATGAGCGTAACCTTACTTTATGCCAATTAAATTAGGAAGTTTGTCTACATGTTTCCAGTCCAGAAGTCCATACTCTCCATTTATTTTCCACAAAATTTCCCCTAATTAATATGCACCCTATTAGCTAGGTGCTACTCTCTTAAAAATAAAGTGTAATTCTAAAAACATTCCCCAATCATCGGCTTTCCTGCTGATTTTTGGCTCCAGACTGACAGGTTAACATTAGAAGTTGAAAGCAGTCACGCTCTCGAGCTAATCTATAATCAATTCCAAATGGCGTGACTGTATAATGAGACAGAAGCGCTAATGGGCAAGAGCAGAATGGTCACTACAACCTACATCTAATTGGTTTGGTTGCCCAGCCCTCAGCGTTTAAAACACTAGCTTTTTGAAGTTTGCATGTTTGTAACGGCTTTTGAGACTCACTTATCGTAACTCTCTTGGATAAATTTCTGAAGCGACTTCTCATGTTCGCGCGCTCCTCGAAGTAACGTAAACACGCACCTGAACTATCGCGATACCTGGAAAGTGAACTAGAACTTCAAAAACGCTTTCACTTTTAATTAGTCTAGATCAGTGGTTCCCAAACCTGTCCTGGAGGCCCCCCTGCCCTGCACATTTTGTATGTCTCCCTAATCAGACACACCAAATTTAGTTCTTGTAGTCTCTACTAATGAGCTGATGAGTGGAATCAGGTGTGTTAGATAAGTGAGCCATGCAAAAGGTGCAGGGCAGGGGGGCCTCCAGGACAGGTTTGGGAAGCACTGGTCTAGATTTTAAAAGACACAATAGTTTTATTTTGACTTAAAATAGACTACATACACGCAAAGAAACTCCGTTTTAAGTGCACTAATTATCTACATTTTCATTGTGAACTCTCGCTATGCGTGCAAACCCTTTTAAGCTGATGTGTGCCTCTGAATCTATCTATCTCTTAATTTTATTTAGACAAATTATTCCTTAATCATGCACTGTGTCAATGCAATCTTTTACAGCCTAGATTTCAGAACACGAGGAAACCAGTCGCAACAATCATTGGTCGCCAGGAAGAGAGAGAGAGAGAGAGAGAGAGAGAGAGAGAGAGAGAGAGAGAGAGAGAGAGAGTACCCAACACTGTCTAATTAACAGGACTACAGACAGGAAGACTGGAGTGACGACCTTCTCATACACGCCTATTATTTCATGTGTTTATACATTACGGCAACCATTTAAGTCTGCATTATTTTTTTTAATTATTATTATTATTATTGTTAATAATAATAATAAATATAATATAATTCCACTGTGTAGCTATGTGAATGTATAAATAATACATAACTGTATAAATAATAAATGTATACAATAATATATCCTAACGTTTCTGATATTTCTCCCTTAAGTCAATCTGAATTAAATTGCCTAGGCTAAATAGCCACGAACACATATAATGCAGTCTGTATCATACTTTGGCAATAGTCCTGTATGAACACTCGCTCCTCTCGCATCAGTCTTGTCATGATGAGGAAGTTGTTATTGGGTTCCGCTCTCACACCTCATCGGAAGAATCTGATTCAGACAGAATTTAAAGGGCAAATCTTGAACTCATTAACACGTTAAAAGAAGGGCCACGAAACAGCACTATCCATCCACTTTTAATTCAGAGCCGAGAGAACGCGCAAGACAGCCAACAGATGCTCTGACTGTGTGTAAAATAAAATCCACCCATGTATCGTTTCATTAGTCTATTTAATTGTGTTAAGACACATTTTTGTGTCTTAATTTTCACTTTCAGAATACTGTATCGTTTAGTAATAGGCTAAAAAATAAAATGTATTTTTTCAGCCCAGCTTCCAGAGTTCTCTCAGGATAAAATATTAACGATCCGTTCACCGGGAGTGGGTAGGCAGTGTTGCTCCATTCGTTCGTGCTGAAAGCCCCAAATCTCAGCACAGAAATATCAGTGGTTTGATCAGAGCTGGATTGAATTATCACGGGGAGAGATACAAAGGCGGAAGACAAAACGTGCTCGCTTTCCCTGGTGTTTGAGTACAAACCATATTAAACACCGAGCTCCAGTTATTAGATCTGACTGAAACAGCACTGAGGAATATGAAGCAGACGTTTATGAAATCAGAGACACTGTTTGACAAACCAGATAGGTATGCTATCGTCTTGAGTAGCTAAAAAAAAATTTTTTTTTAAAAATGATATGCAACCACACTGAACTAAAATGATAAACAATGGGGAAAGGGGAAATAGCCTATGAATAGTGTACGAATTATACAGTGATTTTTCAAATGGTCGACTTTTTAAAGAGAATTTTAAATGATTGAATGCATTAATTGTAAAGGTAGTTTTCAGGGCATCATCTGTCGAGGTTCATCTCACGCAATGCAAATTGTAATTTGTCACGTAAAAGCCTATAGCTAACTAAAGGTTCTTTATTTTTTTTTCTAAAATGTGTAAAAACTATTATCTTTATTATGTAAATCTAATTCTATAATAAAGTGTTACAAAAATTGTGATGCTTACGCAAATTGATGCTATTGGAAAGCGCGTGCGTAGTGTACTGTTGCTATGGTTACCTCCATCCAGCAAAAACGTCTAGGGGCATGTTCAAGCTCAAATCGGTGTGCACCGTTTTGCTACGGTTTCCGGTTTGAACGACATGTTCCCTGGAAACGGTGTGCAACGGTGTGCAACAGGGTTTGAGATGCTATATTTAAACCGATTTCATCAGGCTCCGAAAATTCTTCAAAAGGAACACAAAGAATGGCCTTCTCAGCTGTTATAGTTGCAACTCTTGCATCATCAGAACAGTGTTCAACGCACCACCGTTTCCGTTTAAAAACGTTTTGCACCGTTTTGTCGGGGCTGAACGCAGCCCTGGTGTAAATCGCTATGCGTTCTGGCTAACTTGTAGCGTTACTGAAACGTTTGAAACACCCAGTTGAAAAATACAAATAGCCTATTTGTTTGTATTAAAAAAATAAAAATATATAATAATATATTTACTTTTACTAAGCCCGCTTCCTTATTCTAACCTTAAAAGGGGGTCTGATCCTCTGAAGTCCCCCCTAATTTGCACACTGTCTGTAAACACACTACATAGGTGCTGTTTAAGTTTAAGAGGTTATGTATTTTGCCCTTCCCCGCAGTTTTTAGATTTGACGGGTTCACGAAATCTATCATATTTCGCACACACCTCACGATATCCCGCACTGAAATGTTTAATGTATAAGCCAACATTATACTACACAGAGAGCGCACATTATAAATATGCATGTATTCAATTAAGGGTATTACACAGGATTTCATTTGCATAAGGATTTGGGAGCTTAACATGCCTTTTTATATTTGTACAATAAAACTTTAATATTATCGCCTGCCCTTCAATGCCGTGGGTACTTTTTATTAATAGTCTATCTGTCTACTACATTACTTTTAGCTACTATAGGCTAGCCTACTACTATCCTCACAGTTCAGATCAGCTTAATAGGCCCCAATGATTGCCAGGACTGTGGTAAATGAACTGTTATATTTGTCACTCTACATAAACAGTAGCTGCACCTGTTCCTCTCGTGACAGCTCATAGTGTGTATTTTTTGGAACGTATCGCATTCCATTATTTTTCATTGAGTGAGTAGCCTAAATATTTGGATCAGTGGACAAATGTGTGGCTTTTTTCAGTCGAGTGTTTGTTCTAGGGTTTCCCCCAGATTCCCACAATTGGACGCTATTGCACATTTACTGCAAAAACGAGTTAGCATGCAGCGTCCTGCTGTTTTCTCTTGCTGACCGTCCTTTTTCCTTATTACTGTGACTGTGTGATACAGAACAAGTCACATGAGAACAAGAATATTTTGGACAATGTCACTCAGGTCAGATTAGAAAATGATGGGTTAAATTCCTTGGTGTAATTGTCCTCTTAAAGCGTTTGAATGGCCCGTATGTTTGAGACAAACCAGCAGGGACTTTTCTTTATTCAGTGAGCTGAACCTATAGCCTTCAAGTGCATCATATAGCTAATGACGATCGATTACATGATCACATCATTTACAATTTATGAGCCACATACAATAAACGGCCAATATTAAAGAATGTTTATTAGTTCACAGCACTGAATTAAAATACAGTTCACTACGGTTACACTTCCCAGCAATGTATGCGCAGCTCATGGTGTTGTCAAAAAGCCATGTGTTTGTTTATAAGACACAAGCTGATATTGTGTCAGAGTTAATGCCAGCCTTAATCTGTCGTGCTGCTTGGAAACACGCTTACATTCAGGTTGTCCTATTGGAGGGTGCAGAAGCTGTTTGAAGAATAAACAAGAACCAATTTTTTGAGCAACTAACGAGCTCTTCCCGCAGCTTCTTGAAATAAGGATTTTGGTTTTAACACGGCGTACAAGAACGTTGTTTATGAATTGTAATTAAACCCAAACACATTTCAAACTGATTTGGCAGAAATTTCACAAAGAGAGTAAATATTAAACCTAATATAGTGTAAAACAATGTCTAAGCATTTTTATATTTTTTGCGCCATGTACATTATTTCAAAACTTTTGCACAAAATGTGAAATATTTTTGCACTACTTATAGGCTATTAGTTTGTGCATGCTAAAATGTTTCGTGTTCAGTGGGCTATAATGCAAATGGAAGGCGAAAGCAAGTACACTAGCAAAGTTTGAATGAGCAGTATTGTTATTAAAGCGCTTATTCAGCAAAACATGTTTTTAATTAGGTTAAAGCACTGATTATAGTGAAGCATATGGACTTCACAGTACAACATATAAAAGCATTACAAAATATAAATCCATTTCTTTCCGGATCATCTTTGCTATATTAACTCTTTCAAACAGTGGCACTCAAAAATCAATAGATTTTTGCGTCGAACTATCATACCTATTTTGTTAAAACACGAGTCATGTGGGGGGCTGTATGAATTTGTCTCCCACTGGTTTGTTCCTGAGGTCCGCTGCTCTCTAGGGCTCGAAATTAATACTGTCTCGCCAATTAAGTTCAGAGCGCCAATTAAGAGTGCATTATACATTTTTTGGGTAAAAACAAAACCTAAAAAAACTAAATGAGCAACTGAAAACGCCACCGCAAAAATCAGTGCAAAAACATTTAAATAGAAATTTTTACTCAAATGTAAAAAGAAAATAACTATGTTATATGCTAAATTTAATCTCTTCCGTGCTTCTGTCCGTTTTTCTAACCCTTAAGTCACTGCGTGGACACCAGAGAAGTGTCTCTCTTTGCGCTGTTAGATTCATCACCTATTATACTGGATGGACTGAATGAGTAAAACAAATATATGGCCCTTTGGGATTTGGAACCAGTGCCTCACAGCAGTCCATATGAGGTACAAAAGAGGACGGCCATTAATAATGGATGATCCGAGATATTCATTGTGAGTGTTTTCCTTAGCTTTCCAAACACTCACATCATTGAGATATATATATATATA